>NW_020955854.1:174335-233848 GCF_003031625.1 Empidonax traillii
TTTCTGTGTCACTGGATGCAGCTCCCTGCAGAAGGAGCTAGGTTAGATGTGCCAGCAATGCAGCTATGCCTAATGACAGCTGACCTAGCAACTGTGGCAGCTCCCCATTAGCAAGTAGAAGTTTCTCCAGAACGATTTTTTCAATAGGAACAGCTTAGAAAATGAAGTATATTAAGTATCTGCTTCAGTTTTGTTTTTAAGACTAGATTAAAAGGCAAGATACAATGGGTGAGTAATTTTAAAGATTATTGTATAATGGCAGAGATGTAATGGAAGTCTCATTAGGGCTCTCTTTTCTCCACATAGTATTTTTCAAAAGAGATGATCTATTTCTTGATGGGAGACCTTTCTATTATGGAGGAAATTATGTAACTTTCTCTTTGATAGCAGAAAAGACCAAAATTGTTACCTACTCTCCATTAAAATTGTCATTTTACAGCTCACCTCCTCACAGAAAGACCTTGAATAGGGTTGGTATTATTCCCAGACAGCAAGAGAAAAAAGTAATTGGTACCAGCATATTGTCTGAATGTTAATAATATTTCAGTTTTACCTTTGTTGAAAATATAATTTACTCCCACCATAAATTAGAAGGGAGGAGATTTGGCACAATCACAGGCTTACTGTGATTCTATGTAATACTTTTTAGCTCAAAACCATTTTACATTATTTAGTCTTACGGAGGATTGTCTCCTACACTATAATAGATGGCAGTTTTAGATGACAAGATTTTAAAGCCCCAGACATGGGATATCATTTATCTAGGAGTGAAATGGGATGAGCTGCAGAAGATACTGCATCACAGATGGGACCTATGGGGTCAGGCTCTGGGCTTTGCAGAAGAATCTTTGCACTAGGCATAAACAGAGGTAGTTTTACAGGGAGAGGGCACAGGAACTGCTGGAGCTATTCATGATTAGAAGCCAAGAAAAAGGTGTATTTTGAGTTACTGCCAATGAAATAAGTACTACTTTTCTGCTCCAGCACTGAACTAGAACTGCTTGACCTTAGGATTAGAGGTGGGTGGGATGGGGTGGGACAAGGTACTGTGATGTTGCTCTCCTGTGAACACCACATCTCTTTCATGCAGTCAACCAAATGATGTGGGTTGGGTTTTTTCCTCCAGCTACAGTACATTCTCTGCATATTACACTGAAGTTTTTCTTGACCAAAAGTGGGACAATTTCAGTCGTGGCTAGATCCTAAAGAGAACCAAAAAATATTCTGGTTTAGCTTCTCCTGTTGCATCGTGGTAGTGTATGCAGCAGTAGTAGGAAAAATGTCTTTCGTCTCCCTCGCATTTCACCTCCCAAAAGAGCAACCACTGTTTACACTATGCAGAACATACTGTTTTTTTCCATACATATCTCCTTTTCTCTTCTGATAGTTTTTTAAGAGCTCATTTAAACTGCTTCTTCCTTTTCACAGGGCTGAGATATTTATGCATTATAAAAGTTTTGTCTACAACAGAGGTTGATTTTACTACCTACATTCATTGTTCCCAACCCTGTATTAGTGAGATGTTCCAGGAGAAATCTTAACAGATACTGACAGATTGCCTGGGAGAAAGTGGTATCATCTACTGGAATAAATGAAATTGCAATATACTCCCAAAATTTTAATTTTTGCAGAGTTAAATAGGATAATTCTTGCTTGTGGAAAATTGTGTATGTACTTTTCAGAACAGACAGATATAAGAAATGTGTTTGAAAAACAGAAAGAACAGAGCAGAGTATCCATTTGCCCAGCCTTCCACCAGTAACCCTTCCTGCTCCAAAGGTGGGGATGGCTGTTGTGAATGCGTTGAGCATTGCTGGGAAAGGGTAACCACAGTAACTCCAACTGGCAGAACAAACAGGGTGTATTTAGTGTTTCTTATGCATTCTACAGAATTGTAGGCAGGTGCCTCACAGGTCCGGTAGGGCACACATATTCAAGCAATCCACATCAGGTACTTGGTGGGATATGTAGCTGTGCATTTCAAGGGCATAGGTAATTCAAGATAATTGAAACATCAACAGGAGCACGTGTCTTTCTCTTCACTGCACTTGATTTGTGGATAATTGGTTTCTCTTTGCATAATATATATATAGGTCATGAATTGATGACAAGCAGTTGTTGAAAGTATTTGCAGCTCTGGAAAAATAAAGTGCTTCCACTGTTCTTGTTTATTGTTTGATGAAAAATATGTCATTTTGCTTGAGGAGTTTATTTTTGGAGTCCAGAGAACAGCTTAATCACTTTAGGAGGCTAATTTATGAAACCACTGTAAAATATCATAGTCTATAGAGTAACTTGGGTACAACATGGCTCATAGAATTAAACAGTATTTAAGCATAAAATTAAGCTCAGAGAACTTTCCAGTAATAATCTGTATAAGTCAAAGTTTCCAGGCACTAACAATTATGAATTTACCACTATGGTAAAAATGAATTTGACTGCTTACAAATAATGAAAATAACCATAGGGGTTAAAGATGTATGGCTTTCTGATGGGTCCATTTGGTAGAGAGAAAGTTAACTGTGTGCAGTTATCTTGCTTTTTTTGGTACTCAAGCAGGTGTTGGTCAGTGTAGACAAATCCCTTGTCTGCCTGAGCTGACTGTGCCTCTATAAATCCATTGCTACCACAGCTGGAACTGCTGAGATCTCCAGTGCCTTTATCTGGCTACTGCTAACCACTTTGTTGTTGCACATTCCCTGCAAGGAGAGGGCCAGTGAGTATTTTCAGAGTATTTCTATGACAGATGAAAGGAGGGCCTGTGTTCATGTGTGCTGTAACAGTTGCCTGGGAGCCCCCGGTGGTCCAGGGGAAAATTCACTGCACTGTCACTGCAGAGACCCGGGTTCGATTCCCGGTCGGGGCGCCTCCCCGGGCAGATGGAGCTCGCTAGCCCTGTAAGGCAATCCATCTACGTCCTGAGGACCTCACTGCCACCGTCCAAGCGTGCTTGGCCCCGGCAGATGAACCTCAGGATTAAAGGGTGAGCTCAGTTCCGCGCACACTGTGTCTCACCTAAAAAATCCAATGCGCAGGCTGGAAGGTGGAAAGACCTTCCCCGGTTCTTCGTTCGCGAAGAGACTGGCCATTAACAGTTGCCTGAACAGTCTAGAGATTTCTGTCCTACCAGGCAGAGCTTCTAGCTTAGCTCTCAGAGACAGAAAGCCTTGCTAGAATGGTACCTACCCCTCCTGAGCTAAGGAGCCTCTGTGCACATCACCACTCTAATGTTAGCTTCTTGGTTGCTGGTTTCAAGGCAATCATTTCACCATTACTAGTTGGGGGATGTGCTCCCTCTAGCTGTCATCTGCTCAGTCAGGCTGTTTGGGTTCCCAGCATGAGCCTGCAGATCCCTTCGTGCAGCTAAGAGGCGTTGCTCCTAGAAGTGAATAGTAATTATGATCTACTCTGGATTTGGCTCGTTGAGCTCCCAACTGTAAAATAAAGATTTTTATCTGTGTAGTAGGCAGGTTGTGAAAATACCTACAGTTGTGTATTATCCAGCATTCCAATACTATACTAGTCTCCAACAAGCAAAAGCAATGCTGTTTATGATTTTTTTTAGGATACCACTTCTTAGGTCTTTGTGACTTCAAGTAATTGCTGACAGTCAGGATCACGTACGAGCTTTAGGCTTTTCAGAGAGTTTTTAATAGCTAGTTCACCACTATCTGGAATCTCTTTCCTCTCCCTTGGAATTACACTGATCCAGGCTCAAAGTAAACAGAATTGGCTATAATGTCATGACTACGTCCAGTGTGATTTTAGACTATCAATAACTAACAAAAAGTTTATCACAAGACTCTCTAGGTTGATAGGCAGAAGAGATCATGGCTAACAGGAGCTGAGAAAAAATATGATTTCTTCATTTAGATGAGTTAAATCCAGAGAGCAAATTTAGAGTAAATTAATGCATTTATGATGGATGTGCAAGCCAACTCCAGTGGGGACATAAACCCAAAGTTGTTAATTGCATTTCAGTTGCCAGATGATTGCAAATCGGGTGTAAATATTCGATAGTGTTGCAGTGCAACTGGTGCTAAGTATCAGTTTGTATGCTTGGGCACTCATCAGTTGTTAAAAACAAACTATTTGCATGTGAGGGCAAACAAGTGTGATGAGGATTGAGTTGACAGGATTCAGCAGGATGAAAATTAAGTATCTCAGACATCAGTTTTGGTTTCTCTCACAACACTCCTATTTTTTCCAACAAGGTTAGGTGTAAGGGCTATTCCTTCTCCACCATCTGTGGAGAGTATGCCTCATTGTGTCAGAAGCTTAATCTGAGCCTTATGGAGCGTCAGATAAGTAACTGCAACTGTTTGGGGCTAGCTTCTGACAAATAGCCCATACAACTATTTACAGAAATAACCGAGGGTTTTTCTGTTCTGTGGAAGTACCATTCCTGTTCAGCAATGGAGAAAGAGTTAGGTACCACTTTGATTACTGTGTGAATATCTCTTGTCAATACTCTAGTGAAAGAGGATGTCGTGCAGACCTAGAAAACTCTTCTGAAGTCCTTTCTGCTAATTGAAAAGTGTTCCACAGTGACTATAGGATTGGGAATATGTGTCTGGTTTTGTTCTGAAAAAAAGTAAGTCAGTGGCTTGATCATGAGTATAGTTGATGTTAGAATAAATATTGAAGTTGGAAAGAAAACTAAGACTATTGCTAGGATATTTCTTAGACTTTAGAACAGCTGGGTTTTCCTCCACTCTAAGGGGTTGGGTTTTTTTGTGTCATGTTTGTAAATAACGTTCTGTACACAAGCACAGAAGTTCTTTTTCTTAAAGAAAAAGAATTCAGTAAATTATTTTTGGGATTACAAGAACCAAGAAGCTCACACCGTGTAAAATATTCTGTAGTCTGTGTAAATACATTTTTTGTATTTATACCTAAGGAGCAGGCCAGGTTTCCCTGAGGCTCAAAGACAGTGGTGGAAACCCTGAGTTGGAGACAGCATTTTTGAATACAACAGCGTGGTCACTCAGATCTTCCTGGCTGATGGTGTTCTTATAATATTATATTCATCTTTCTTCTAGTGTTTTACAGTTTTTGGTATAGAGACTGTAGAAGTCCTAAAAGTTCAAACTCTAGTCTTGCTACTCTTGCAATTGGTACCAGTCTTGAGATTGGTACAAAGGTTCACCCATCCTGGGCATTTATACATTCTGGGGAGACAGGTGTTTCTCTTTGGGGACATCTTCTCTGTCCATCTCATTTAAGAGAATTTTTACCATTCCCAGAGGAAACAGTGTGTAAATAATAGATCAGATCCAAATCATCATAGTGGCCATGTTATTTCCCCTTCACAGCCCTTGAAATTTTATTGTCTTCTGAAAGAAAACATCAGTTGACTCACAGCATATTCAAACCATCAAAAATTCACAACACAGGCAAAACTATTTGCAGAATATTTTTTTCCCCTGGGTGGATCGTTCATACTCACCCCTCTCTCCGCAGCTTCTGCCATGATCAGCTGTTGAATTTTGAAGGTTTCCTTAATTGTAATCCACAAAACCATTCCAGTGGAAGGACGGTTCTTCTCTGCCAAGGCTGGCAAAAGAAAATATGTAAAATCAATGTTTTATTGATCCTGCCACTCTCCAACGCTGTCATACTTAAAGTAGCTTTAAGATGGGCAAGATTTCATCCACAATACTGTGGGCAATTTACTACATAATTTTTTTACAGCCATGTTTTATGTGATGACCAAACAATTCTCTCTTCTTCTGGACCCTGGGCAAGGTATCCTCTTGTCAGTCAATAATAACTCCAAATCAGTGATGTACATAGTTCAGCATAACTTAATCAATGCTCGTTTTAAATTAAATATTTTAAAATAATTTTAAAAGCTTAATTATCCTCCATTACTACCAAATGTGTACTGGTAGAAAAGGTACAGAAATGCAGGAATGCTGTCTTCATTTGGACTGGTAATGATCATGCTAATTTGATCCTTTTCTGTGCAGTGTGGTACATTACCTCTTTCCATCATTTCATTACACGATCTGCACCTGCTGCTAAATCATTATATTTGCAGCAAATCGTGGTACTAGTCTGCTTTGTATTTCACTGTGAAAACTGTAGTTCTCTTGACAAAATGCTGCTCCTAGACAGTCTATTTGCAGCTAGCATCTTTCAGTGGGAGGCCTGCTAACTTCGCTTGCTTTTCTCTGTTTTTACACAAGTGGTGGGCTGTAGACTCATTGACAGAGTCAATTTTTTCATTATCAGCATATGCAGCTGTTTGAATACTAATTATTCCCTCATTTTTGTCCATTTTCTGCTCATTGTCAAAGAAGCTAAGGTGTTTTGTCGAAAGTCCAGATTAGAGGTCAATTTTGCACGACAATTATTGTTTAAATAAAACATCACATAACAAAACGACTTCCTGGGAACATACATGTCTTGTATAATTACCTTTGGGCAAAATTAGGCTGCAAAAGTAAATCTGAACGGCAGAGTTGTTAGAAATCTCCTGAAAGTGTTTTAATATTTATAGTAGTTCTTAAAAAGGAAAGTCCAGCAGTTTTAGCAACACTTGCTTTGCATAGCTTACTTACCCCACAGTCAGAGACCACCTTTGCAGTTTATCAGGTGAAAAAACATTTCCCTAAAGGAAATGAACCCAGTGTAGTCTTTACTATGCAGCTTGTGTGAAAGCTTATAGGCTGCAAAGCAGAAGACAATAGCCTTAGCTGTGCCTTTGAGGCACTGCTTGTCACACAATCCAACTCTGAGGCAAGCAGCTCCAAGGCAGCAGAACAGGCACAAAACTTATTTCCCACACAAGCTGCGGGGAGTTGTGAGTTGCTGGTGATTTTCTCTGCCCAAACCAGTAATCTGGATTTAAAAAAATAAATAAATCTAATTATCTTACGTTTTATGCTTTATCTGAAAGCCAAGACTTACCTAGGGAGAGGTGAACGTGGCACAGTGCAGTCACTTCCCATCGGCAGTGACTCCAAAGTTTGGTCCCTTCAGCTGCTGCTCTCTCTGTGAGGCTCTCACTCTTGGCAGTGCTTAGAATATCTTTTACATCCTCACTAAGCAAGAGATTTCACTGGAACTGCCTCCAGTTGCTGGCCTCTGACAGACAGCAGGACAACCCTTGGCAGAGCCAAGGATGATTTGCCTTCGGTTCCCCGTGACATTCCTCCAGCAGATGAGTCGCCAGCTTTGTGAGCACTGCAGACTGATGGGTTCACATGCCTGGCTCTTGCCTGCACACTACTCTGAGAGCTCCTGGTAAAATTGCAGGTATCACTTATCTGGGTGTTTTAGGCTCTCTGCTGTTTGCCTCTGACCAGCTCACATTTTTCTGTGAGGAGCTCACTGAAGATGCACGGCAGGGTGTCCCTCCCAGGATGGGCTCCCAGCTGAAATGTCCCTAACTCCTGTGTTCAGAAAGGTGTGAAAATTGTCCTGGAGTTCACCCATGTGTAACCCTTAGTGTCTGCCTCTTCCTCAATGTCACCCTGTGCTTCTGTGCAGGGGTGAGTTTGTGCTTCAGGTGAAGAGGGGCTTGTCTGCCAGCTGAACTTCTGGTAGCCTGATGAGGTGTTACAGTGAGTGTGACGTGTGAGTTTAAACCCAGAGATGACTATGCTAAACCTTTTCTATGCAGTTAGTGTAATAAAGTGTACAAATGCAGATTCGCATTTCCGAAGACAAACAGAGGCTGCATCGCCTCTCTCCCTCATTTGATTATGTGGCTTGCCACTGTTGCTAATGGATTACATTTGCAGCTATTACCAATTGCTCTTAGATATAATTTAGTCTTGTTAGATACAGAGAGAAAATAAAACAAAAGGCAATTTGTTATCAAATCATAATACCCTTACCGCATAAAACCTTTCTGATTATTACTTTTAAGTTAGTCAATAATGTGTTCTGATGCTATAATGTAAGTGGAAATGTGGCATCCAGGGTAATATGAGACAGCACATGTGCACAACAGACATTGTCTCATCTCTAAAACATTACTGTATCCCTACTGCCAGAAAAATAAGTTGATTTTCATAGAAATTCAAAGAAAAACTCTGATTCTTGTCAAGCTCTGAGCATTTTAACGTGTTTGAAGTTCTCTTGGCACTGCTTCTGCCTTAATAATAGACACAGTTTTCTGCAAGATAGGCAGATATGTAAGGCCGTATATTTCTGTATGCATATGTAGCTGTATATTTGCTTCCAAATTAGGGTTTTTTGTGTCCTTCTAACAGTAAACAGATTTTGCGTGGAATTAGATATTGTTTATGTAAATTTATAAAATCATATAATAACTAACAGGGCCTGTTAAACTAAACTGAGAGTTGGTGTGAGCCACTGTCACTGGGAGATGAGCTCCAAGCTGGGAGGGTGGGTAACATGGTAGGCAAAGGGTTTGACCTCCAGTGATAAAAGAAAAAAAACAAAGCTTGAGTTCATAGCAAGTTACCGGAGAAGCTTTTCAGAGTTCAGGCATAAAGCACTGAGCTGTGTTTATGTTGGGATCCTAAAGCAGTTTTTAGGTTGTGATTAGCTTTGGCTGGGATGAAGGTTAGGAGTTAGACTCAGTAAAACTGATTTATGCAAATCTAAAAAGTTATCTGAACTCCACCATAATCCTACTTGTAATTTCTACATGGCCTAGAAAAGATATGGGGCAAAACCATATTTGGGGAAAAGAAGTGGGGTGCAATGGCTGGAGCTCAAGTTGGGGCTTGAATTCACAGAGCTCCAGGGCAAAGGAGAGTGTCTGCAAGGGGAAACAGGACTGCTGACCTGTGTTTTGGCTGGCAAGCTGGGGGCAGGTGAGGAAATTCCATTGTGAAAGGATGGAGGTTATATTGTGATATATGCTGAATCAATGCTAAGGTGATGACTTGTTTCAGATTGACCTAAGAAATCATGCCAGACTTGGTTTCTGAGCCACCTTTTGCTCTGGTGCTTAATTGCAAAGCTGAGGAGAAAGATGAGTTTTAATGCTGTGATACAAGCTGGGATTTGCCTTTGCTAGTGCCAGTAAGTCTTGCTGACAAGTTGGTTACGCAGAGCTGGCCAGGCTCTGTTGGGTGTCAGTGCCAGTTTGTGTTACTGTGATGTTTGCATCTGGATCTGGATGGTGTTACTAGGTTAGGGGAAGCCTATTCTTGGCTTGTACTTAGAATTAAGGGTTTGCAAAACCAAGTGTAGAAAAACTCAGATGCAAGCCTGTTTTAACTCGTGATGACTGTCTCTGCACAAACGTATAATTAAAAGTTGGCCAATGATGGATATTTTTCAGGAGGCTGAAAAATTTCGGGTTCTTCAAATGCTCTTCAAATATAATTTTCTTCTTTGAATTTGCTTGGATCTTGGCAACAGCAGCACAGATGCTACCAATGTGCACTGAACACACTGACCTTTCAGCAATTTGCCTGTGTGTCAAGCAGTGTATCCCTCTGGGCCACAGGGAATCCCACGACGCTGGAAGCAAAACCAAGTAAAAGTAAAAAAAAATCAATGCTCTTGATTTCAAAGAACAGCAGAGACATAAGTCAGTCACAGAGACGTCATTTCTTACTACTCTCCCTGTCATATTCTGCCGTAATTTCATTGGAAATCAATTTTAAGTGCTATACTAGATGGGGCTTCTTCTGACTGTTTTTTCAAAGTCCTTTGATTTTTTTTTTTTTCCCCTGAAAGCTTTAAAAAAGGAACAAAGTTGGTGGCTGACTAGTGGTAACTGGCGAGTTAATTGAATGCCTGGCTCTGGAGGGAAGCAAAAAATTGCAGCTAACTATTGCCCGGTCACTGGAGAAACTGTCCAGCCTGATGGCCTCTGGTGATGGAGCTGCACAACCCCTGGGCAATAGTTGTTTCTAATACTGTTATCTAAAATTAAAATAAAAAAACACATAAAATTCTGTTGTAAAATACATGTGTTCTTTAAGTGTAAGTTATGGTAGACTTTGGTCTGTAAACACCGCTCTAATTACATGGCAAAGGAAGGTCTCATGGCTGAATCAGAGAACTCGAAGTCAAAAGGTCTAGGTTTCCACTTTTACCACAGACTTGCTCGGGAACTTTGGACAAGTCATTATTTTTGTGCCTCAATGTTCCAAACTATAGTGTAAAAGTATTTAAACTTTGAGATAAATGTACTATTTTTTGTAAAGGGGCCCTTAGAATAAAATGCTTTTCCTGAGTCTGCCAACATCCATCTGGGATTGTGAGCCCTGGTGTGGGATAGATCACTTTCTTACCAGAAAACAGGTACTTTTCTCTACTTTTGCCCTGACGTTGTGCAGAAATAGAAGGAAAAAGATCAAAACCACTATGTATAATCTGCAGCAGTTTATAATCCACTGTAGTTTTGTTTCATTAGAATCTGTTAGATAGATTTCATTATGTTTTGGGAAGTCAATGAGTCACTTCACTTGTGATGAGTGGATCTTTGTGCATTAAATTATTGCCTCCTATTATGTCATATGCACATCATTTGAAGTAGCTCTGCCTAATTTGCTTTATCATTAATCATTACAAGTAAAAATTAAGGAAGAAGTTAAGGAGGATTTATCATGCACATGGAGTGTAAGGCTTTATTGATAGACTGAAGGATGATGCCTGTTAAATGCTTGCCTTCGCTAAGTAATATAAAGCAGCTTGCCAAGGGCAAGCTCCAAAGGAATCACAAATCTACAGATTTGTTTTTTTAAAGTGTAATCAGTCAGAGGCCACTCTGTGGTCACTTGTAGGTGAATCAACAAAGAACAGCACTTGATTCCTCAAGGACTTGTAGAGGAGAAAAACCTGTCAAAATCAGCCCGCTACTTTGAAGAACTGCAAAGAGCACAATGCTCAGGGAGAGAAGGAAGATGTCCTCAGATCTGTGTGATGAAGTCCTGCTTCCTCACTGATCTCAATTGTGTAACTAGAGGCTTGGTTTATACAGCATATGAAATTCTGTCTTTAAAGCAAATTTTCAACAAAGACTCTTGAAGACTTGAGATTTTTTGCATGTTTGAATAGTACAGAAATCATGAACGTTTTCTGGGAGTTGGTAACATGAGAATACATTTTTAAGTTGTGCTTGTCCAGCAGAGATGATTTTGGAAAACAAACCTGACCACTTACCATCAGTGTTCATAGAGAGAAAAGATTGTTTCTTAGGGTTTTACTTTTCTTTTAAAAATTGCCTTATGGCACAAAAATGGCTTGAATGGCTTTTCTGGGATAGTGTAAGAAGGCAACCTTTTTGACTTTGCATCTTTGCGGAGGGTCAGGTTGAAGAACCTCACTGTGCTGAGCGAATGTTTGTGGGAACAGAGCTCCAGGGAAAATGAGTTTTAAGGCATGTTCAGTAATGAGTATATGGAAATTCTTCTTCTCCAGCTATCTCAGCCAACTTTACTTTCTAGGATCTTTGAGGAAGGCAGTGGTGCATTCACCATCCCTTATGGTACTGTCAAGTGCACTGCTGGCGCTACAGGAAACCCTCAAGGTGACCACTGTGTTAAACAGCAGAATTGCCAAGCCAGGCTGATAATCAACACCCACTTCTTTTCTCTGCACAGGTCCATGCAGCACCTGTGCTTTCCAGGCTTGAGCACCAGTGAGTTTAATCAGCTCTTGAGTTGGGAGACAGGTGGTGACAAGCGGTGTTCCTCAAGGGCTGGTGTTGTGAGTGGTGCTGTTTACATCTTTGTCAGTGACTTGGACAGTGGGATTGAGTGCACCCTCAGAAAGTCTGATGATGACAGCAAGCTGAGTGGTGCAATTGACACACTGGAAGGAAGGGATGTCATCCAGAGGGACTATTGCATCCAGGTCTAGGGCCCACGACATAAGAAAGACGTGAACGGGGTGGAGCAAGTCCAGAGGAGGGCCATGAAGCTGATCAGAGGCTGGAGCACCTCTTCCGTGGAGACAGGTTGAGAGAGTTTTGGCTGCTCAAAACTGGAGAAGAGAGAGCTCAGGAGAGAACCTATAGCAGCCTTCCAGCACCTAAAGGGTGCCTGAAGAGAGCTGAAGAGGGACTTTATACAAGGACATGGAGTGATAAGCCAAGGGACAACAGCTTTAAACTGAAAGAGAGTAGGTTTAGATTAGATGTTAGGAAGAAATTCTTTACTGTGAAGACGGTCAGTCACTGGCACAGTGATGTTCAGAGATGTTGTGGCTGCTCCACCCCAGGAAATGTAAAGGCCAGGTCAGATGTGGCTCTAAGTAACCTGGTCTATTGGACTGTGTTCCTGCCAATGGCAGGAGGTGGAACTAGATGATCTTGAGGATCTCTTTC
Organism: Empidonax traillii; assembly: GCF_003031625.1. Classification (NCBI taxonomy): domain Eukaryota; kingdom Metazoa; phylum Chordata; class Aves; order Passeriformes; family Tyrannidae; genus Empidonax; species Empidonax traillii. Next base: position 186,601 of record NW_020955854.1, read on the forward strand.
AACCCAAACCCTTCAATGACTGTATATGTTTCACTCTTGCATTGGCATAAGTGGGTTTTCTGGGCTCAAATTTGACCAGTGGTGAATGATAGCCTGGGTAGCCTCTGAGTGCCAAAATATATTTAAAGCAAATGATTCTTTCAATATGTGTTACTATTTGCATGTTTAACTGGGGCAGATGTTGACACAATGTTGTGTCATGTGAAATGAACGTTGTTCATTGTGAAAGAAAAGTAGTTCATGACAAGAATACTGAAAACCAGAAGCAAATACTTACCTATTCCTACTGAAGAATATAATTTGGGTCACCCTCTGTCATAAGGAAATCAAAGCCTTACAAGCAAAAAGGAGAATGTATTTAAAAAATAGCTATAATCTACATTTTCTTTATTTCACTGAAGCAGACTGACAGAATGTGATCATGACAGTGAAACAAGAACCAGTGGAATTAAATTATGTTTCTCCTGGAGCTGTTTTACTCCTCTCACCACACAGTCACTAGGGAAACTGAGGAATGGTTATGAGCCAGGCAAACATCAAGGTTTTCAAATAGCTTTACATGCAGAACCAATATTTTTCTCTCTGAGTTATATCCAGATTATATTCCCCTGTAGGAGGGACAGAAAATAAACTGAACTCTGGTCAAAAGTACATTACAAATTTGTCATTGACAAAAGGTGCCTTTCATTTACACAGGCTTATCACTGTAAGTTTTCTGTGACTCAGCGAACTGCGGGGTTTGGCTCTCAGAATTAAATAGCCTCTTGTGGCACAATGCAAGAGTTCAGTGTGCTTTCACTTAGTATTATCAGAAACTGAAAGTCAATAAAATTTATAGAAGCAAAATTTTCCAGCCTGGACATGACCTTGCTGTAGAAAGTTGTACATTCAGCAGTGCCAGCTACAGTGTCTCATTGTTCAGAGGTTGAGTCTTCACTGTGGTTTGTATCTAGGCTATCTTTTGTACAGGAGGAAAAACGTGGATTTTCATGTCCTGTGATGTGGTGCAATTTAAACTAGATTATACATTACAAAACCACTGTGTTCTGAATTGGTCTCTCCATCTTGCTTTATCGAGAAATGCAAGGCAACAACTCTCCATAAGAATTGCAAAAAGAGATAATTTTCATTTCTGCTGAGGAAGTAAGGCAAAGCTTTAGAGTGCAGAAAGCTGGCTTATTTTTCTGGACATCCTGTGTATTGCTTTCTAACTAATGGAATAAGTTCCATTCCTTTATTACGAGCCCAGTCCTTAAGTTCACGAAGACATTTGCTAATTTTTCTGAAAATACTCTGGAGAATTAAAACTGGAATTTAAATTCCTATTCATTGGTTACACAGCTTAGAGAGTGCATATCTTTTCGCTTCAACAGTCTAATGAAACAGACACTGCGTGGCCTCACTTTGGGCTTTATGTCATTGACTGTGGCTAACTGATGAGGTTTCTAAAGCTTCCCACCACCTGGATGCTCTGTGCTCTCACTGTTCTGTTCTTTTTCTTTCTCAATAGGATGATTCCTCTCTTGTTAATAAAATCATTACTCCTTTGTTTTCAGTAAACCTGATACATTACTCACAAATCAATTGGCAAAAAACATCATGTGTGTTTCTGCTGTAGAAACACTGCAGTGGCTGCTAGTGTTCTGCTCTATGTTTTGGAACCTTTCCCATAAAGAATTTAATTATGTTTTCTTTTTCCCTGATTACCTTCACTCTTATCTCAATCATTTTTTCTGGCTGCTTCCCCTGTCTGTATAAAGTAGATAGCAGCATAATCCTTAAGCAGGCAACAGTGATATATGCTGATAAAGGATGACTTATTTTGTAAATATTGAACTTTGGTCCTGAAATGCATTGTGGTTAAAAACCGTACTGTTAGATATTGGCAGACAATACTTGCCATCAAAAATCAGACAAAGATAAGAATTAAAAAAAGTTGGCACCTGCTTGTAAGTTCATTTGAAAAGCCCCCAAAATAAAGTGGGCCTTCAAGTAGGTAAGCACATAATTTCAGTGAATAATAAAGGCAATTAATACACATGTGCAAAACTACCTTCCTGAAGTCATAGCTGTTGCAGCAATTAACTTATTACCGCCTCAAACCAAAGCAAACCAGACCTGGTTTGATACTGTCTCGTGGAGAAAATAAATCTTATTTTACTGATAAGACTGAGTGGAAAAATAGGGCCCCAGAACACAAAATAAACACCTTCTACTGAAAAACATTATCAGATGCATCAGTTCACTCAGGGCCGTTCATGTTCAGCGGCACTATGCCATTTTATTGTTACTTTGTTTTTTATGTAGCTATGCTGGGTTTGGCAATGGAAAATCAAAATTCTATGTAGAAATACAAACCCATCATTTATGTGCATGCTTCAGGAAGCCTCAATTTCATGTCTGAAGATCTGGGATAATGGTACCCAACAAAGCAGCTGCTTTCTCAGTTAGTGATCTTGTCTACATTTTGAGAGGCAGGACAGTAGTTCTATGGGCTAAGCTCTACGTAAATATTATCACCTGGAGACTTGCTAAAATATTATATCTTTCTGCTTCCTCACTGGACTGATGAAAGACACCCTGGTTTGAGACCACTCATTGCTTTCTAGCCCATTTCATCTTTTAATATGAACAACCCAAGGTTCTGCATATTCACGCGCTTCTAACAAAAGTGGTGTGGACAAGATTCTTAATGCTGATAACATAAAAAGCTTCTCTCCATTAAAATTTGCCTGTATTGGCAAAACCTTGCTTCCACATGCCCTGCTTTTGACAGCACTGTAACCCTACTCCTGTTTAATCTCATGCAAGAAAGCAGAGCTGGAATGCATGAAAAGGAAAAGCACATTGATATTCATCTGTGTGAAAGTGCCAAGATGTACTCTGAGATCTGCATTCATGGAACTGTGCTGATAATCAGAGCATTGGGATCAGTTAGAAGGCCTGATTTTATTTTTAATAAATCTCAGCTAAGTAGAAAAATGAACTCTTTAGGCCTCCTATAAAAAGGTACCTTAATTTACAAAGATGACGGGTTGAGCGTATGAGCTTAACAGTGTGACTGGAGTACAGTTGCACCTGAGAGAAGGATATTACTTCTGGGAACCACAGCTGTCTGCACACTTTGGAGTTATTTCCTCATCACCATTCTGGAGTATTGCTTGTCCAGGAGGAAAAATAGCAGATATATCAGGCCCTCAGCATCCACGAACAGAAATATTAGTGCGTAAGACATTAAGGGAAAAATAAAGTTATAAACAAGTTAGTCATATTAACACCACATCTACCATTGTTATCTATTTTCATTAATGAAGAAAACAAAAAAAAATTAATTCATTTCTATAAACTTCCATTAGGGTGTCATTAACAGAGAACTCCTAGCAGGAGATCCAGCATGACATGAAACAATAAGAATGTTTCAATTCAAAAGAACATTGGAAGATAAGGTTCCTCTCACAGAGAGTTTGGTAGCTAAAATATAGCCCTCTGTACTGAAGTGAGCCACTGGCTACAGAAGGAAAAAATAAACCTTAGAAATACAATTCATATGACCCAATTTTAGACCTCAGCTATAGAGAAGATAAATTGTATTGACTAATGTGAATAACTCAGATGAAGATACAGACTTTGTGGCCTTCTTAAATCGGCATTTGTGTAGATGAGTTTCCAGAGCCACATTTAGTAAATAAGTTGCTTTTAAAAGCTTTGTAAATATTAATAACCCCTCATAATTACGGTTATGAGGGCAGTATATTGATGGTTTTCCCCAATTTCCTGTGCTATGCTTCAAAAAGAATTGAAATGAAAACACCACAGGACCAGTTCTTGCAACAGCCCTAAACAGGGAAGCTTGAGCTCCTTTAGCTCCTACTGCTGAGCTGCTGATGGTAAACGAGAGGCCTGTGAGAGAGGAGTGCTGTTGATGCCGTTCCTTGGAGAACAGTGAGGGGGAGGATGTGTGAAGTGAGAACAGGGGTATTTTTTGGGTGTGGCCTCCTGTGGGCCTTGGGCACCTTTGAGGGGCTTGAAAGGGAAAAGAGCTTTGTTAGAGAGAGAAGTGAGGCAGAGTGTTGGCTGTGGCAGGTGTGGGTGTGCACAGGTTGTGCTGCAGTGGATTGAAAGGGAGAGGAGCGGGACTGACGGTTGTGCAGTATCCAGCAGGGGAGGGGAAGGGAGAGGAGGGGAGGTTTTTTAGGAGGTGCTTATAAGGGGATCTACAAATGACACACACTGTGATTCAGTGACAGTGCTGATGCTCTGGCATGGCAAGACTTGGAGAGTAAATGCCACTTCAAAATCAGTCTGCTTAAGAACGGGAGAACCACTGGGGCAATTTAGAAGGCACTTAGTATCCAGCTGCCTTATTTAACACAGGATCACCTCAAATGCATCTTTCTTTCTGCATTCCAAATTGTGCAGCACGGGAGGCTGTGTCAGGAGACTGTGTTCTCAGATCTCTGTGTCCTTGGTGGAAGGAGATGGGGCAATTGCCTTTAGTGTAGCTAGAGTGACTCAGAGCAATGAAGCCTAAAGAAGGGCTTGTGACCTAAAGAAAAGCTTGAACTTAGCAGTAAACTGACTCAGTGCCTCTGCATGAATTGAGCATTGCTCTACATCTTGGCCCTAGATTTTAAATCTCACTGTCACTAACTTCCTATGCAATTATACGTCTTGACTGAACAGGCCTTGCTGAAAACAGAGAGACAAGCTAACATAAACACCTGTATTGCCATATTAGTTTAGAACAAATTTTTTTTGTCCAGTATAGTGTCTGCCAGTGGCCAAGGCAAGAGCATAAAAAATGGGGAAATATTTAGTGATCCTTTGAACTCCTTTCCCATTCAGGCAATCATTGGATTAGGAACTCCTGGTATGGAGCACACAGATTATTGTGTTTAATAGTCTTTTATGGACCTGTTTCCAATCATTGTGTTTAATCCCTTTTTTCAGATCCAATTGTATATTTGACCCGCACAAAGTCCTGTGTAATATTATGGTGCACGAAACAGCTTTCCTGTTCCATCAGCATCCGCTGGTTAAATCCCCACTACTTTTTCTGCTACAAGAACAGTGTACAACTACTCCCTGTGTGTTTTGCCTGTGTTGTTGCTGGTTTTATAAATCTGTCTTGCATACCTTCAACCCCTTTTCAAGCTGCAGTGCCTGATCCATTTAGTACATCCTTTAGGGAAACTGTTTCATATCCTTGTATGCTTTTGAATGCTGTGATGTGGGGTGCATATATGAAAGAATCCTGGTTTTCCGAATTAAGAGTGTTGTGTAACAGCAAGAGAACAGGTTTTGTTGCAGGTTTCAGTTTTTGGCAGGGGCAAAACATTTGTGCAGCTCATTCATCACAGTGCATTGTATCTTACTGTGGTCTGTGAAGCTCTTACTGGTAGCAAGGTGTGACAGCTATTAAATGCCAAGTTTGGAGGCAAAGATGTTAGTGAATCTATTAGAAGAGTTCTCTTATAGCCTGGGGAACAAACACAATAAGGAGTATTTTCTATGAGATTCTTCGAAGTGTCAGTAGTTACGTAGTAATATATGATTGTTTTGGCCTGATATTTATCATTCTGAATGTACAATTTTATACAAATTTTAGAGAAGTAAAATATTTTTGTCCCTTGATAAAGAAGCCCATTTCACAATCAGAAAATGTGGTTAGAACTGTGAATGAGTATTAGAACCATCTCTAACAGAGCAAGTCTCTCTTAAAAATTTGTGTGACTTTGGGGAAGATTTCTTCTTATCTGTTGTAACTAGACTTATATGCTTTGTCCTACTCTCCTTCTCTACTGTAGGACTTTGCTCCAGTGTTATCCTTTTCACTTAATTTTTCCTATCACCAATACTTTATTTTAAACAGTGGAATAAAGTCAGAGCTAGCTATTAAACTCTTTGTAAATATCTTTTCCACCTCAGAGGCAACATGAGGGTGTACATGTGGTCATGGCATTGCAACATTTTGTTTAGGAAGCTCACAAGAACATGGCAAATATTTCCTCTTGTCCTTATAGTTCTAAGTAATGAAACTTTTTATATGGGATTTATCAAAACCATGTAATGGTCTTGGGAATTTTAGTTCCATTTTAAAAACTAACTTGGTCACTCAGGAGTCTAATATACAAAAATAATCAGTAGAACTTCACCTTCCTAAATACTCTACTCACTCTGAAAATCAGTTTTACTTTTAGAACGAGTTAGGGGATTGAACAAACTTTTTACTCCATCCCACGTTCATGGCTTTGGTAATACAGCGAAGGAATTCCAAATAGTTTTCTGAATGCCACTTTTACAAAATAGCCCAAGGCCCAAACTGTCGGGATGCAAAGCAGATGGATCCAATGGCCTTTTTAAATAAAATGCTCCTGACATCAGATGTCTATGTTGTTAATGATGATATGATAATCGTAAAAGGCTAAAATGTGAGTTCCTTGTTTCTGACACCAGACAGCAAAAGGTTATTTGCCACTACAGAAGCTATTACTACTGATGTGTTTCCCATGCACTGTTTTACATACTTTACAAAACATTGTCCTAAAGGGAAATGTCTCTTCCTTGATTAGGATAGGTTTTGAGGAGACTTACAGAGTCTTTTGAAAATTCATTAATTAGGAGTGCAGCTCCAGATTTTTGAAATATATCCTTTTTATCCCTTACTTTTGCCTTTAGGGAAATAGCTGAATTAACACAAGTGACATGACTGGAGAGAATGCCACGTAATGAAGGGCTCTTTAATCAGCAGATTATTCTGGTGGGTTTTCCATCATTTCAAGAGTTAAAACCAAGATAGGATATTTTTCTCAAAGGTAATGAAAAATGTATGGCCTCCCTTACAAAGCTGATGATTATTTCCGCTGGCTTTGAAACTCACGAGTCCCTAGGATTCTTGTTCATGGTAAACAGCACTTGCAAACATGACTGTTATCCAGAGAGTTCAATCCCTGAGTCATCTGTGCATGTTGCTTTCTAAAAGCCCTCTCTGCACATCTGTTGTGTGGGAACTAACATCTATGCGTTATCACAGAATTGCTAGGGAGGAAAATAAATGTTGCCATAAAAGACTGCTATTGTAATATGCTTGATAAAAGTACCATTGCTGAGTAACCTAATTCATCTTGAGAGCAAAAGTAAGGAGTTCCTAAAGGTATCCAGAAGGAAAGCTTAAACAGAATAACACAAATTAGTCAGTTTTCTGATAAATATGACTTGTTTAATATGTTTAATATGACTAATTGATATGATCTTCATAGGTAAGAATAACTAACTAAAAAGAAATAAAAAGATACAAATAGGAAAAATTTTATTATGCCATTTAGAAAGCAGAAAGAAGCAACACATTTTTTCACTTGGTCTGTTCAGCCTGGAGGAGACTGAGGGGAGACCTCATTGCAGTCTACAATTTCCTTGTGAGGGGAAGAAAAAGGGCAGACATTGATCTCTATTGAGCCACACAGATGCTCTGCCATGTCCTTACTGGTGACAGGCTGTTGAGGATGTGCACAGAAAAGATTGAATTTCCTGTTTGCTAGCACATCAGGACACCAAGACGATTTTATGTCTGTTCTCTAAAGCTGGATCTGTCTTTTAATTTAGTCACACATCCAAGCCATCTCTGCACTTTGCAGCTTCTTGAACATCATATCTAAGATCAATTCTTTGCTCACTTACCAGATTACTGCAGCTTTTAGACAAATCCACAGGAGAGGGGCTTTAGGCAAATCCACAGGCAGACAAGGTGTTTCAGTGGATGAGGTTGGCTCCTCCATGGAGTCAGGCTGGGTTTGGGCAGCCAGGACCCATGGAATGACAAAGTGTGGGAACAGCCTGCAGTCCCAAATCTGCTCTCAGGGTGCCAACACTGTCTTTGCAGACAAACTTTTCCCATTTTACACTGTTTGATGGTGCTAATGTGCAATGCCTCCTGTGCAGTGCTGTTTAACAGGAGATTTTCACATCTCAACTCAGTTTCTTAATCACTTGTAGAAATTTTGAAAGCTCTGATGTTGCTATCAGTAAGGCAATTTTTATCTTGGGCTCAATTTAGACAATCATTTTGTGCAACAATGAATTGATGTGTCTGTTTAGTTAAAATAATATATTTTTATAGAGGAAAAATATTAACATAATTTAAGACTGATTTTAGTTCTCATGTTAATGCTATTTTCATTGTCAAATACTTTTGTCATATTGTCATTCAGCCAAACTCGAATTAGAAAAACATAATCAAAATACTATTAAGATTTATACTGGTGATGTGTTGATAATATAACCTTTAATTTTCAGAGATCTAAATGTTAATTTAGTTAAATGTAAGCAAAATGCCATTCCATTTGCAGCACATTAGGTGGTTTTGCTATAAGCTAATTTAATTTAGAGAGAGTTTGGTTTTTCCCCTGATTTTGATGAAGCATCTACAGTTAAATTAATATCCTGAACAATGCAAATTGAACAATTGGCAGTGAAATCCTAGATGCACATGCTGTTTCCCTGAACCTCTTAATGTACAGTTTCTGGTCTCCTGGGAGAGAGAGAATTTGCTGTGATTAAACGTTGCTGGAGGAAACCATTCAGAGACAAAAGGAGGAGTGGGTAACAGGCTCACATAGAAAGAAATGATGTGGAAAATGAAAGTTTTAGTTTTCCTTTTCTGTTTCATCCATCCAAGAGCAAGAAACCTCTCTCATTCATAGGTGGGTTTAAGGCATCTGATGCAAGTGACACACACCATCTAGCTTTGGGGAAGAGAGGATACAGAGCAATGAGAGGGCTTGGTGCAGTAGGCACATCCTCTGGTGCCCGAGTAGAGGGCAGTTGTGGAAGAGGCTGCAGCAGTGCTGCAGAGCTGCCTGATGTGTGCAGCTTCCCATAGGCTGGGTCTCCAGACCTATTTTTGAGTGGTCATCTAGCCGCCCCTCTCTTGTACCTACACTCTGGTTCCACACAATAAAACACATTCACAAATTCCAGGTTCACACAGGTCAATGATCTGAAGGAAAATATCCCCCTTTACTTTCAAACAAGAGCCCTTCAGCACAGCTGCGATTAACGAATAATTGAGGGAAAAAAAGAATTTTACGGGGAATTCACTAGAAGAGACAACTTACGTGTGTATACAAACAAGCAGTTTTTGTGTTGAACTGTGAGCATGCAGAGAATTATTTCATCTAACTGAATGTCAGTCCCTGAGCATCAGTGGTGGTGTCTAAGAATTTGTGGAGTTATTGTTGAAAACAGTTGGTTTAGTTTTGGGGCATTGTCCCCTGAGTTATGAATGCAAGTTCCATTTTAAGCTTCAGCCTTTAAAAATTGTTTCTGTATGGAACCTCCTATTTTAAAATCTTGTAACCTACAGATCTGCAGTGCTTTTGGTCCTGCTGTTGCAATCTGGATTGTGATCCACTGGGGCAAATACCTAAAAGAACTCCATTGAGCTGTACTGGTGCATGCTCTAATCCATCTTGTTTTCTTTATTATTCAATAACAGTTTTTGAGCAGCCCATTCTAGACTGTGTCTTACACAGGAACAGAACAATTGCAGTGTTCGAACTGTAATAATTCTGAATGAAAGATACATTTTCATTGTTGCTCCCAGGAATACCATGCTGTAACCTAATTTTCTCCCTGCAAAGCTCAGACGTTACCATGGGAGAAGAATAAGGGTCTTACTGACTCGTTTTGTGAATGAATGTCCTGGAAATACATTAACAAATCTGACTGCAGCTAGAAGATTCCCTATAGCTGTACAGAATTTGGAGAATACCGTCAAAATTATATTTTCTTTTTATTTTCAACTTATATTTAACAAGTGAAATCTATCTATCTATCTATCTATCTATGCATATATATATGTATATATATATATTATATACTGTGAAATGTTCTGGAAAAAATTAACATGAAGGTATTTCTGTTCCTTGATTTACACAGACCTTTGAACTTTCTCTGCGTTTGGTTAATAATGAACTTACAATACTTTCTTGCAGTTTCATCCAAAAAATCAAGCATTAACAGAGGTAAATACCATTGGCCTGTCCCAGGATTTTGGGTCATGTTTATTGTATGCTGGAATTTCTACGTCCTATGTTCAGTTATGCACACTCTCTGTTTAGAATCACATCTGACTGATTAACCAAGAGCTGTTCTATTGGCACATCTACGTGCCTTTGCAAACAAGAGATTTTCCAGCACGGGTACAGAGTAATTATTCACAGACTGAGGTAAAAGCCAGCAATCAGAAAACCTTTTACAAATTAGAAAATGAGCTGCAAAGCCCATGAAAATTGCAAGGAACCTCAGGCCATACAGTTTTATTTGAAATCATATCCTAATTTTGCTGGATCAGTTTTCTTTTTTTTTAAACATCCTTATCTCAGTTTTATCTGTCAAAACTTTAGTAAAATTGAATACTGATCCTCAAGTCCTCAAAACCAGATGCCATACAGTAGGACAAGAAGGAAAGTGACACACAAAACAATTCCAATGGAAGATGTTGGAGGAATGTATCAGTTGAGATTAAGTAACAGTGGCTAAGACCACCTGAAGTTCAGTGTCCTAAGCAACTGATTTCTCTGTTTCCCAACCCAAATGCAAGACAAAAGTCAGAACAAAAATTTATTCAAATCTAACAAAACCATAGATTTGACAGGAAATAGAACAATTTGGTTTTTAGTATTTTAAGTTTTTTTGAATTGTAATACATTTAGTAATGAAATGCCATGTCAAAATAAATTAGGCAAATTGTTTTTCACTTCCATTTTTTGTCTCTTTTTTAGCTGAGAATATCTAAGGAAACATCTACTGTATTGTGCTTGCTTATAAAATGTTCTGATGAAATCCAAATGTTAATAAATGTTTTCTGGAGATGATTCTGAGCCCTGCAAGAGCTCTATTTAGCTTTTTCACAAAGATTCTTTTATAAGGTCAGCCAGTCTCTTGAAGGCCTGCAGTGACACAAATGTGTTTCACATTTATATTTAGCATTACATAAACAGACAAAACATCAAACCTGTAAAGCTATTAAAACTGCCCTAACCATACACAAACAATAAAAAAGCAATAGAAGTGCTTATCTGTTACAAAACTTCACAATTGAATGAAATTATAACTACAAATATTGAAGTGTTTCAAACACCTGAATCAAATGGGTATTAAATCTGCACAAATAAATATCTTCTATCTTTCTTCCCACTGATTTTGCAGACAGAGCCAGTAACATCAAACATGCTCCTAAAACACATACAAGATTAATTATTGAGAAATAAAACACATATGTAAATTGTGTGAAAGAAAACCAATATTCTTTCTTACAAAGGATTGACAACACACACATAAAAGAAAACTGTTAATTCAGGCTCAGAATCTCGGGAATGGACAGTTTGGAAAAAAAAAAGATATATGATGCCTGCTAATGCTTAAGCAGAACTTACTATGCACTCTGACTTCAGTAAAGCATTTATAAATAATATCTGGGACATTTAAGTGTAAGACTCTGCATATATGAGATACACAGAGAAATTTTAAGTGGTCCTGAAAATTTGGTACCTTTCAGGTCATCTGAATGAGTACCTTGCTTAAGAAACAGCTTATACTTCAGAAGTACTACTTAATCACCTAAGGACTAAAAACCTACAGTAACAATCAACAAAACACATAAGAAGTATGTAAATATAAGGGAGCATTATTGTGTCTTGCTAAGAATGTAAAAAACAACAAAAAAAATCTCACCAGATCCATCTGAGTAGGAGAAGACAGAGAAAAAGAGGCTCTGACATAAGAACTCGGCTCTGAACTATTGATATTAAATGCTCCTCCAGGAACCAGTAATACCTAAGAAAAATAGATAAGCCACCCAGTTATTACCACTTCTGCGTTTTTAAAACACTACATTAAATTAAATTTGAGAAGGCTCAGTGCTTAAAGACTCATATCAGATCATGGCATAAGATATTTCTTCTGTTCAAAATGAGGAGGCAAAAATACACAACCTGTGATCAGAATTTTCACAACAAAATCAAAGGGTCTTTGGTTACCTAGGCTGGTGGGTTACTGGGTCTGATATATCATCACAGTGTTTAGAGGCACAAGTGAGGTAGGGTGTAGTTTACTCAGCACACAGTGCTGGGTCTTATAAATTGTAGAAATAAAACCATAATTAACTTCTCATATTAAAATTTAGTAAAACTTACTAAAATTTAGTAAACAGCCATCATACATGTAGCTACATGTATATGGGCAACAAAGACAGTGAAGGGCCTTGAGGGGAAGCCGTGTGAGGAGCAGCTCAGGTCACTTGGTCTGTTCAGCCTGGAGAAGAGGAGACTGAGGGGAGACCTCACTGCAGTTACAACTTCTTTGTGAGGGGAAGAGGAGGGGCAGACACTGATCTCTGCTCTGTGGTGAGCAGTGACAGGACCCGGGGGAATGGCCTGAAGTTGTGTCGGGGCAGGTTTAAGTTGAATATTAGAGAAAGGATCTTCACCCAAAAGGTGGTTGGGTGCCGGAACAGGTTCCCCAAGGAAGTGATCACAGCACCAAGCCTGACAGAGCTCAAGAAGCATTTGGACAATACTCTCAGGCCCATGGTGTGACTCTTGGGGATGGTCATATGCAGGGCCAAGAGTTGGACTCAATCCCTCAGAATATTCTAGGATTCTGTGATTAATATTATATATCTATATATATCTGTTGTATACAGGACATATTGTACTATATAACAGTTTAAGTAAATGAATTAAATATCAACATCTGAACACACACATGAAAGTATTTTGGTAATGATAACTATGCCACAATGCCTGACTTGCAGATTCAATAATGATGCATGACAAGTTCCCCTGCTTTTTTATGTGTGCATATATGTGTGGATAGATACAGATATTTTATCTTTCCCACTTTTCATTATAAGATCATAAGCCATTAAATCATAGGTCATACTTCTTTCTGCAAAGCTTTTTCCATTATCAGCTGCTGTGTATCAGAAATCCCTTTAATTTTGATCCATAAGAACATGCCAGCAGCAGGAGGGTACCATTCAGCCAAGCCTGGAGAGAGAGGGAGAGAAAGAGAGAAAATGGAATCAAGGAAGAAACTTATGCCCCAACTTTATCAGATACATAGTTTCAGTGATATTGTGGATTTTTTGTTCCAATGAACTCAAAGGGAACTTAGACCACTGAGCTAGGCTGCCACTTGCCAAATTTAAAGTAGTCTCATCTGTAAGGGCTTATTGCACTTGAGCTGGTAACCTCAATACTTTTTGTGAAAATGATTCCTCTGCATTACAGAAATCCCAAACATTAGCAAACTATATTTATTGATTGCTTTCGGATCAAGCAAACAATCTAAAATAATTTTTCTGTTGCAGTTTCTCTTAATATGGCACACAACTGTTTTAAGTTACTATTAATATTGATTTTGTCCCAAAGAGAAGGAGACCCTAGGAGTTCCGAGGAGATGGAAGACTTAAAGAAGATTTATCTGTAGACTTACTGTATACCTTTTGTTTACTTAGAATGCTTTATGTGGTTTCAGACATATTTTTAAAAAAAACTATTTATTTGATTTAACATCTTCTTCTCTAGTTCATCCTCATAATGGTATTTTACCATTACATATCTACAAAATAAAGGTCTGTCTTCCATAATATTACAGCTTCTATTACTAGAAAACATGAAGACCCTGCAGTCTTTTACAAGAGTATATTCTCACAATATACTTTACAGCATCCCAGCACTGTAATCTGTTTTGGAACTTGGGGAATTGAGGCAAAGGGGGCCTATGTAGGCCAACAACCCATGGCTGTTCAGAGCAATGTAGAAAAATACATAAGTCACCTGGAATTACCAGGACTTAATACATTAATGACTGTGTGGTGCCCAAATACCCGTGCCCCATGGAAGTACCATCTAAGGTAGGCGGGCAGTTTTTCAGCAGTCATCGCTGATTCTACTTAGACTGACTAAAGGCAGTGAGTGACTCACCGGGATGGTACTGCTGTTGATCAAATGCTTTCTGTGCTCTATGGCTATCCACAAAGGGGGACATCTTAAACTGACTGACATTAAAAAAAATATTATCACGACTGCTACAGCGATTGTTTGTATCTTCTTTTAAATTAAGGTCACTATTTCAGCGATTTTTTAAAGACAGAGATTTTTATGTAGAAAAAGTATAAGAACGTAATGAAGTGAAATACATGCTTTTTTTAAAACTACTTTATACTGTAATGTGGTGAGCTTTTTTCCCATCTCCTTGTTGCACCAGAGAAGTATAAAAACAACAGCAATAAATAAATTTGTCCTAAGCTTAATATTTAATGTCATTGATTTGCCTATAGTGCTTATCTGTCACTTCAGTCAAGAGATGAACTTAAGTGATTTTTCTTGAGCACAAAGATGATAAGTAGTTGGAAAAAAAATTTAAGTAATTATTTCTGTTGCACTCTGACCTTTCAACCACTTGTCAGCAGCAATGAGCATTGCATCCCGCTGGGTCCTGTAGAAATCCACCACTCTGAAAGCAAATTATCAATTGAAAGTCATGAACTCATAGTGTTTCAGAGTCCATTTATTTCCAAAGGCAGAAACAAAACTTTTCTACTCGAACGACGTAAGTGCACGTTTAATAGAAACATAAGCACATCCTAGATGGGCACAACACAATATACTCTGTGTATAAAACTTTGTATATGTATCAGAGAAGTCTTCAATGCTGCAGCACACCTCCAACAAAGAACTGATCAAACAGACAGGAGCAGCCCTTGGGTGGCTGCTTCTTAAGCTTTACATAGAGATCATGGAAAAGTGTTATATATTATACCTATTCTGTCTATTATATCAGTAGATACAAGTCCTGGTAGCAATATTTACTGCGCAAAACACAGATACTGAAGAAAATTAAGGACTTAAACATATGCATAAGCATAGTCTCAATGTCTGTGCATTTGTGTTGAATTTGTGTAACGGGTACACATGGAAATGGCATTTGACAAGGTCAAAAACAAATCATATGATAAACCTGCCATAACTATTTGACAGCTTTCCCATTTCTAAACTTTTGGACCTATTGACAGCTTTCCCTTTTCTAGACTTGTGAACCTTTACACTTCAGGTAAAACTTTCAAGTAATTCAATCTTTTACTGGAGAAAATGACCCTGATCCAAATTTCAACATGGATAAGTCATGTGCAGTGGTTTTTGTTGACATAAAATAATGCAGCTGTGCAACGGAAGACACAAGAGAAATGCCTGATACAGAGTTCATAAATCAGATGCAAATGTGTTCCCATCTCTGAAAACATCCTTAGTAATTTGCATAATTTCACATTTGTATTTTTAAATAAATTACAAATTTTATTTGCATAATTTACCATATTTTTTTAGATCAAATACAAATTTTTCTCTGAACCAATAGCATTGATTTCTGGATGTACTTTCTTACACCTGATAGACAAACTCCAACACCAATAGCTTTGGAACTCAACTATACTTATTGCTTCCTTCTGTATGAAATGGTAAATCTCACTTGTGCAGTTTTTACCAAAATTGCAAATTCCATTACAAGTTTTTTCCTTTCTGTTATAAATTTACTTCCATATTGGAATGAAATGATAAGCATTAGTAAGACAATGCTGCCCTAAAAATGTAGCTGCTCCAAACAACAGGCCGACTCCTGGTCAAAAGCATGATCTAACAACTCAACTTTGTACTAATGAAATCACCTGGAGGAGACTCCAGTCAGCAATCAGGACTCATCAGTATCACCTGACAACTGCATTTAAAAGGCTTTAACACATTGCACCTGCCTTACTGCAACCATATTTTTGTTACTTCAAGAGGAAGAACAGCCTCCTGGCCTGAGAAAGACTGCCTTTTGCCCCACAAGAAGAAGGTGAGTGCAGAGATGTATTTGGGATTTTTTTTTTTTTTTTGTAACTGCTGAATGTTGAGCTAAAGTGTGGTTTAAGTTTCTCTGTGAAACTTATCTTTATGTTCCTAATTCTTAAAAACAAGGCAATGCTAGGGCTGGTGTATCTGTTTTTTTCTAAATACTGGTGTTTACAGTATGAACATCAGGCAGGTGCTCAGAGGACAGAAGTGGATGTTACAGTGAGATATAGAAACTTTCTGCATGCTTTGCTCACATTCCTGTTACAGGCCTTTACAGAGTGTAGCACACTCCTACTGAAGTAGGAAGGTTGGGGCTCTAACGGTATCTAAGTGTAGCATCTAAAGTGAGATACTGATATTCAAAAGAAACTATGCTCCTCCTGCATAATAAATGGGGAAAAAAAAGTGTATTATTCAGTATTTAAGAAATGCTCTGTCTCCAAGAGTGATGAAGAAGGCAGTGTTTGGTGTGTGTAGATGAACTTCACTGCTCTCTGGAGGTTTTCCAATCAGTATCCACAATCAGGAGATCAAGGATGTTAGAGGCTGAATCCCTGCTGCCATAGTGAGGCAAGAGCCCCTTTTATAGAAGCTGATTCTTTCTTAATAAATTCTGTGCTTTTGCTTTAGACCCTGTCACTTTAGCAGGCATGAAAACTTTATTCACTAACTTGAAGCTTCCAGGCTCCTTTCAAGTTCTCTTCAGATGGGAGCTGCGTAATACTTGTGCCAGTGGACTGGCAGATTGTTTGCCTGTAGTGGGAGACATGCCCTGACCTGCATGTCTGTAACTTCACACTGAGTTTCTTCAGGGCTCTGGTGTGAACTTGACAGTCTTGGTGACCTGCCTTATCTATTTGGCCTAATACCTCCTTTGACTTATCTACTGCAGAGAATGCTTGATGTAGGTAATAAGCAGCAGAAGAACAGACAATGGGATTCAGCATATGACATGACCCTACCTGTCAATATGCTCCAAGAAACCCTTTTGTCCCCATTGCTGAAGCAGCTGTGATATCATAATCTAAAGAAACAAAACACATCATCAATACCACATTTTAAACAGGACTCTTTCACAATTATCAAAAAATGCATAGCCAGATGCATTCAAGATTCCCCAGGCAAGAAACTGCATGCAGTGTATCTTGGAGCCCTTTACAGACAGAGGTGCCAACAGCAACAGGTCATTACAGTCCATGTTACTGGTGTCTCCAAGGATCATGGCAGCATTTGGAGGTTGGGGTGGGAGGAGGGAAAAATGGATGGAGAGCTAAATATGGTAATCAGGGAGAAAGAGGAAGGCAGTGTATATTGCTTTACCTTCCTGTCCATATCAGCCTCTCCTCTTTAATAGAGCCTCTGTGACGAACTAATGGAGCTGGAAGATGGAAGTCATATTTAGACATGTTCAGTGTCTCCTTTCCTTATCACTAACCATAAAGGGGCTGTAGTTGGCAGCCTGCTTTGCAATGTCTTTGTGGGCTGCCAGTATTGTTCTAATTGCAAAGTAGAATGAAAAAAAAAAAAAAAGAGTGCTTCTTCCAAGGTGTGCTTTACATGGAGGTTTTTCAAATGAACCTACTGGCAAGAGATATAAAGTATTTCAATTAGCTGTGGATATTAGCTGTGCTATCCATGCACTGAGACAACCTTCTGCCTCTGGTTCTACGTTCTATGGTGGTCCCTCTTTCTTTAGCAGAATGGACAATGAATGTGCATAAAGAAAACTGTAAAAGTGCAGAGCAACTGTGAAAGTGCAAAGGTATTCACTAATGGGATATATATTTAAAACTTGGAATGTATTGTCTTTTCTAAATACAATGCAGTTGGCAGTTTGGTACTTGCCTGTGTGAAAGTGCTGGTGTGCATTGTTGAAACCTGAATGTGTAGAACAACTCTGTCGATAAGAGGCTTGGGACCTGTCAGAAAGCCTATTCTTAACCTAGAAAACAAAATAGAAAAAAGTTACCGCAGGAATGCAATGTGCTGATACTTTGTGTGAGTTGTATCTGGGAAAATATGTAACCATTTCATTGATAGTGTCAGGATCTTTTATGCATTTAAAGTTTCTCTGTATCTTAATATGGCCCTAAGGCCCAGGCTTATGCAGTTTAGATAGAAGCTGAGTATCAAAGTTATGAAATAATAACAAATAAGGGGCTTTAATGCTTTCAGTAGTTTCTTAGATATGAGGCTTCTGGACATATTCTGTGTTTGTAAGCTTTCCTCTGCAACCATAAAGATTACATGAATCAAAGGGAAGGAAAGAGGTTCTTACACAATGAAAAATCATGAATGCTCAGGCTTTATGACAACAGATGAGAAGTGGCAAATGGCTTTACTCTTTCACTCCCTTTTAGTACTGCAGAAGAAATGGAATTTAGATTGATAAACTAGATTGTTATTTATGCTTCAATACTTACTACCCATCTTTACAGATTGGCTGAAGTTTTTATTTGAAGAAAAATAGAACCAGTAAGCTCATATGTGTCTTTGACAAAGATAAAATTGCATCATGCCATTTTATAGTGTCATTTCTGAAAGTGCAATCACACTTAGCATCATGTTGTCTCCTTGCTTTCTCAAGGATGAGGTTATAAACAAAAGAAAGTTAAAAATCAAATATGTTGACTTGTGTGAAATGGAAAATAGCCAACTTAGTTTTTTCAGGCAGGTGGAAACAACCTGAAAGAACTGTAAGGCTAGATATAAGTATAACCCTACGAATAGCTTGTGAAGAATGATGCCATCATTTCTTTTTCCTATTACAATCCAGTGAGTCTACAGGAATGGTAAGAGATAGAAAGGGAAATGGAAAAAGAAGAGAAAAAAGCTCCTAGGAGTTCTAGGAACATAGCTGGAATCCAGCATCTGTCTTTCTGCCTAGCTGGGTTGCCTGGAAGAATGGGTTGCCTGGGGCCAGAGGTTTAGCTATTAGTATCAGAAGAGAGACAGAACCTGGAGTTAAATGACTGCCAAGAGATGACATGAAAAGTGAGCAGACTGTTAAAAGCTGTGGATTCAGAAGTTCATTCCAGAAGTAGATAGTTATTAGATGGAAAACCACTATGACATGTCTGATCATTTTGTATAAAGACTTGTGCCTTAACTGAATAGGCAATGCTAAGCAGTCTGCAGCTGGCCTTACCCAGATGAGAGAATTTTAGAGAAAGAGTCGGTCCTGATAACTCGGCCATCCACATCCATTGAGAGGAAAGTTGGAGCCCATGGCTTGGAATAAAAATAAAAAATAAAATTCAAGGTGCTAGTAAGGACTAAGATGGAATTATTTTCTTCACTATGAAGACAAAATTCACTTCTAAAAGAAATATTTTGATAATTAATATTTTACAGATGTGTATTCCAAGGAAAATATTACAGTAACTTCCTGACAAGTGATTGTTTAGGCTAGCTGTCTGAGATGGGATTTCAATATTTTATGAAAGTCTTCAAGAAATCAGCCTTGTTATATTTTGATGCTTACTTAGCCTACTGTTCAGCATACAAGTGCTCAGTTCAAGTTATGGTATGGTGCCATAAGAAGAAAAGAGAAATAATGATTTTTCTGCCAATACTTCTTTGTGGAGTAAGCAGGTACTGTGATTTCTAAAAGGGAGCCCTATAGCTTTTTGCTTTGCTTTATTAAAAAATGAAATCAGAAGATATGATGATCTGAGTTCAGCATACTTTTTACTTATCAAGAATTCTGCTTTTACACCTTTTCCCCTACACTTTCTAACAAAGCTACACAATAGTATTCAATGAATACTATTCACTATTCAGTGAAACTTCCTCCTCCCATAAAAATGTATTTCAAAATAGAAAACACTGAACTTTAGCTTCTATCAATGTTTTACTGTTTATAAGACCAGTTTTTACTTCAGAAGTTAGGTACTTTTGCAGACTGTGCAACTCTAGATTCACATGTGAAATATGGGGAAAATTTACATGAAGAAGGGAAGCTACCTATCCACTATCACTTTCTGTGGTACCTGGGAGAACTCTCTTGGGTTCTCCAAAAGGCAGACGGGTAGAAATGGGCTACAGTAGATGGGGATTTGGAAGTCTTCTGCTGAATGAAAGAGACTAGTCTGAAAGGACCACTAAGAGGCTGCAATTCTCAAATGCTGCTTCAGTGACACACTTGCTTTTTTTCTGACTACTGAAGGAAATTCTATCCTGTATGAGGCTTGAGGAACTTAACTGCTGGTTAACAGGATGTAAAATGTCAGAAAGGGGACAATGACTGAAAGGGGAAATGACTGTGAGGCCTACAAATACCTTGGTAGGACATGAAGAAGGAGCATGTAGTAAGATCCGTGGCTCAAACCTTAGTTCTCTCCTGGACCAGAAAATAAGGTGTTGTTAAGGATTACGGAAGACAAATTACCTTTTCAAACTGAAGAAAGTAGTAAGGATCATCTTCTATTATGAGGAAATCATATTGTCTTGCAAGCTACAGAAATGAATAGAAAGTAAAGATCTGTTATAAGGTAAAGACACTGTAAATTCTGGTGGTTTTTTTTTGTTTGTTTTTTTTTTGGTTTTTTTTTTTTTAATTAGGACCATATTATGCTCCTATTGATTGGTCATTCCTTATATACAAGGCCCTATAATGAGAAGCTTTCAAGTGCCCATTTTAGACATGAAGCAATTACAAGAGTAAACATAGTATCTGTAGTACAAGGACCCAGGTATGTAACTGGAGCTCTGTTCCACGTAGCAAACTGTGCAGGCCGCTTGCAGTAAGTCCAGTCAGAAGCCCACAACAAAAAGGTACCAGCCATCAGTGGGCTACCACTGAGAAACAATTTCTCTAATGCATAGTCCACCTCTGGAGACTTGTCATGAAAGAGATTCTGCTAGAAACAAGTTCTAGGAGGAATGTCCACTGGACCAATAACGGGCCCAAACACCATGAGCATCCTCAACTGAAACAAGACTGACTTTTATCCATTTCTACCTACAAGGTTCACAAGGCCTCAGCTACATACCTGGTAAATCTCCTTCTTGCGCTCTGTGCTGAGAGAGTTGCCAGTTGGGTTGCACCCATTTGGAATAGTGTACAGGAATTTGGGAAGGTGATGGCTATGATTTTTTACATCTTCTGAGCTCCAAGTAGACAGAATTTCTTTTAAAGCTTTGGGAATAATGCCGTGTTGGTCACTAGGAACATTAATTATATTACAACCCAAGGGTCTCAGCTGTTGATAGAAGGAACAAAACTGTCACAATGATGTAATTCAAAGGTCTTCCTTTTGTCATTGGTGTTGTAAAATATCATCAATACAAAGACTTTCTGATTTTAGAGCCACCTCAAACTCCATTTGCTCATGAGTCAAAATCAAGTTTGCCTGAATCTGCTGTAAAGCTTCTCAAACTTTCCACATTACTCTTTATTTGCCCTACTAAGCAAACTGAGAGGAAATGCATAACTCCTATGTTCAACTGCAGCTTTTTCTCCAGGAAATCACATGTGGTTTTGTAAGCAGAAAGGGATTTTGTGAATTTGAACTGTGTTCTCGCAGGATTCCTCATGCTCTTACCGCAGACAGTTAAGTTCATAGTACCGTGCTTCCTACTGACAGTTTACGCTCTACTTCAGTGGAAGCGCCAGAACTATAAGCTATCCTTCACTGACACAGGGCAAACAATATGTTCTCAATAGATATATTCAGCAATACAAAGGAGAATGAAATGATGCCACTGCAAGGACATGTTGACAGCAGTATGAAAAAATATAGGTAAAATACCAGTGAAAAAGCTTGCTGTCTCTCTTCTGAGGAATTTCAATTTGTACCATGTAGTGCTCTGCGTTTTTAAGTAAAAATGCAAGCTGCACTGTCAAAATACATTTCTAACAGAGTATGGCTGATTAGACAATATATATTTAAATTTAGCACAGCAAACAATAACAGAATTTTTTTGAATGCAAGGGAGGCTAGACTGAAATTGTGGTGTATTATTTTTATTCTAAGCCTTCTTACAGCTTTTAAGTGTTTTGAGCTGACATTTAACACTGATTAAGTTACTTGTCAGAAGGAAACTTTGTTGCTTTTGTATAGTTCTAATTCTCTTCTTCATATGGAGGTTTCAGGCCTATTCCAATCTTACACTATTTATAGCTATGGTATAATCTGACCATGAAATACTTCAAGTGAATGTGCTGACATGTTAAAACACCCACTTGTTACAAATTTGCTTCAGTCCAACTATGTCCTGATGTAATTTCCTT
Organism: Empidonax traillii; assembly: GCF_003031625.1. Lineage (NCBI taxonomy): Eukaryota > Metazoa > Chordata > Aves > Passeriformes > Tyrannidae > Empidonax > Empidonax traillii. The sequence goes on from NW_020955854.1 coordinate 208,732, forward strand.
CTAACCCAATCAAATGCGACCTTAGCCCTTGAATGAACTCATATTTGGAAGAGGAATTTGGAATGGTGTTTATAGAACTTTCAGTAGAAAACCTTATATGAATTAATATTTATAAATATTTAGAGTTGAACTCTAAAATCTTGATTCTTAGATATGTTTTTATGGTAAATGCTAACAATGTGTATAAGACTGCAGATCAGGTATTAAAATGCTGTTTAGTTCAAATGAAACATTTACAATGTTTTGTAGCTAATGACTACTTACAGCTGCTAGAGTCCCAGAGTATGTGGGTGCATCCAAAAGGATGTTGTCTCCAGGATTAATGAGCATTTCGAACACCTGCAAAAGAAAAGTCTATTTTAGAAAGATTGCTACATTCTTGTATGTGTGCTTATACTTCTGACTACTTAGTGGGATTAAAAACCTTGATTAGATATTAGTAATTCTCTAACCATTTAATTATCCTGTCTGGGAGAAAAGAAATGAACAGATGAAAAATCTGCTTTAGAGCCAAATTAAGCTAGCTACTCAACTAGAGAACAGTGATTTGACGTGGAAAGACAGTGCTCTTGAAGCACTGTTTCTCTTTTCTAAGTTACAGACAGGATCAAATAAACATCAGTGAGAGTGGACTTGCAGGAAGTTAAAAAAAACCAGGAAGTAAAAAGAAGAAACATTTACAACAGAATGATGGTAAACCACATAATGCATCTATGCACTTATTACTGCACCACTTGAATAACATGGAATGTTACATTACAGCATATTTTCTGACAGGCTTTTTGGTTACTGGAACATTCATGCAGTCCCAACAGACTTGGATGTCACACCAATTTTGTTTCAGTTCTGTTACCTTGTATTGATAATACTGTCAGACATTCATTTAACAAAGTACCCTGCATTTAGTTGTAGAGTGTCACTTAAAGCTGAATACAAATGAACTGATGGAGGGGGATAAACATCTCTCTGAATTAAATGCTTTTAACATATGAAGCTTTTGGTCTTACTTTACACAAGCCTTCCTGGCTGCCGGTTGTGACACAGACTTCCATTTGTCCTTGCTCAGGACTGTAATTGGCTGTGGGGGGATCATGCAGGCTCCGCTGGAAATCTTTTAGCCAAGACAACAGCTCTGGAATCCTGAAACATGAATAAGAAGGTGCATCTTATACAAGCCAAAGCTAGGCTGCTCCTCTAAATCGCTGCCAAATCTAGCACACAGTCCAGAGTCTGACTTCAACTGTCACACAGATCCACTTAGATGTGATTTTTATGACTGCTTTATCAAATTATGAAAATGAGATGGGCATCTGTGGTCCATACACCAAATTATCATACTGAAGTCTTGGCAGAAATAATTTGCCAAGGATGAAACAGGGTGAAGGCTGAACAGCATCCACTCGTAGAAGTGATCATTCTGTACTCAAATATGGCAATATGCAATTTTTTTACCAAAGTTTTGTACCAAAAATGACACAACTACAAATACCTCCACTTCACTACCACAAGTTGTACATACTGACTTTAATATATGGTGCCAAATGAAAATACATAATTTCTACATTCTGGAGTATTTATTGTAATGTAGTATCTTTTAATTAATATCAGATTTGGGAGTCTGGATTCTCAAATGATAACAGCCAGGAAATGCTCTGGCTTGAGAATTACTAGGATTAGGGTTTTAGAGTGAGGCAAATTGAAAGATGCCTGTTTTTTGAAAGAGGCTGTTTTTGGAGAAAAGGGGTTTATGTACAGGTTTTAAAAACACAGGTGAATTAATGCAATAACAAACAATATTATGATCCTTTGATTCTGGTGTCTTGAAGTGCAAGCAGCTGTGACAGATACCCTGCTGAGGCTGAGTACTGAAGAGCTCTCTTCATCAGATCTTCCCCGATCTCAATAGGAGTTCCATGTCCAATGTCAACAGTTGCCCTCTTAAATGGAAAAAGGTTAGGATTTGGTGCCCCTCCAGCCAGAGAGATGAGAGATGGAGGAGATTTCTGCATCAATTCAGCTAGATTAAAAGGAAAACAACACGGTTACAATTTGATTATTGCAACACTGATCCTATCCTTTAGTCAATATATAATAATGGTCTAGAGGAATTTGTTCTGTATTTCACTTTTTTAACTATCATTAATTAAATAGGATAATTTTTCTTAAACTTATCTTCCTGCTTGGATTAAAAAGGTGTTCAGGGAGGCATGGAGGGAGATACTGGCAGGACGGGCTAAGAGAAAACAAACCATCTGAAGTTAAAAAGACTGTACTTTCTTTTAAAACAATCTGGACTATTCTATTATTAAAACTTCTGTGACTGATGTCTTTTGAGCTTCAAGAATTTAAAATCTTAATGATCTTTTGTTTAGACTGACTTGAAATGACTGGCTTTGTTTTTTGTTCAGTCTCACTTCAGCTGATGTGGCAGTAGTGCAGCTATGCTGACAGATGATTATAGCTTTTCTATAAGGGAGTGGAAACATTTCTGGCAACCTTGTTTTAGTGGCCACTAAATAATGCCACTGTATAAGTAATTCACCATGAAGAAAATCTTAAATCTTGCTTTAAAGTCAGAGTTTCACAATCATTCAGATCCAATCTATGCAGTGCAGACTGGACTTTAATCCAGCAAGGGCACTTGGCTATATTAAATCTAAGAGCTCACAAGATGGCATTCATGCTGGCTTGACAGTTTTACATCAGATATGAGAGGACAGATGACACCAGATCTAGCTTAAAGCCTCCTGTTATCAAATTTATTCTCGACTACTTATTAGCAAACTTGAACATGGGAAGTTAATTCTTATCAGTTAGTACAACAGTTTGGGTTATGCCTGTGACATCTGGCCTGGTAAAGTGAGATTTACTTTGTCATCAAAACTGCAGTCTGAGTGTGTCTTTCTGCAGGAACTCTGCTACTTAGTATTTGTTCTATGGTGTGTATCAGTGTATCACTTGAAAAAGAGACTACCCAGAGTGAATTACTTGACTTAGCTGTACCTGTATGAAGCATTTTAAGCAGCACAGCAAATGCCAGCCCCTTACCAAGAGAGGAAATTGACCCCTGAAGGCTGAACTGGTGATATATGTCTTGTGCTCCAGTTCTGGCAGGTCTCCATAGGTTTCAACTGAGTAAACAAGTAGGCAGTTAACCCTTTCTATCTGTCACACAGAGGACTCTAATGTGGTAGCCTAAACATAGTGTAATATGGAAAAGGAAATTGTAGTAATACTGAGGGGGTGAGGATGGTGAGGAATTGATGGACATAAACAAGATACAGGAAAGCTAGGTGGAAAGAACTATTATGCTGGGACTGAATTTCAGGTCATTAGGAGTTGCTTGTTTCTGGACAACCAGGGTAAACTCGGTAGCAAATTGTGCCCAAAGCCCTGGTTCAGAGACAGTAGCAGAGATTTTTCAGACACTTGTTGAAATGATAATACCAATTGTTCACTCTGGATGGGTTTCTGAAATGGTTCAAGGCTATTCACCTTGTTTTTCTTTATACCTGTTTGTTGTCTCGACCAAGTCAAAGCGATTATCTGGCCTTGCTTGTCTGCTTATAGCACGGTTTTCTTTTGAGCCTCTTCAAGTCTTTATGCCATGATACCCCAGCAAAGACCAGAACATAGAATTATACTCTTTATGAGAATCTGGGAAGAATGGACATGTACTCACTCAGGAGTCTTATCGGAGATGCTTTTCTTGCGGCGCTCACAGCAGTGATGAACCGAGAGTAATTCATAGCTATATGGAAAGAGTAATTAGTTGGACATGAAGCTAGGGAAGTGAATAGGAATTGAAGTGTGCTTTTGGTATGTGTATTTCCCACGAATCATGCTTCTAATTCCTCATCTCCATAGATGTGCTCCATTTAAACTAAATGTGGACATAATCAGGTTAAAATCTGGAATCTATTACACTTTTTGAATTGAAGGAAAAGGTCTCAACTTCATTACTCTCAGCTTCTCTCACAGTCTCCCAGTGATAACTGCACAGAGAGATGAGGTCATAGATATGTTCCTGTTCTGATAAACACAAATAGCAGTACAGCTTTGACCTAGGGAATTTGTTATTATGCCAGTGAACAGCAAAAAAACCACTTTCCCCCTCCCTTTACTGCCAGCTGTGGGGTTCTAAAGGCAGATTACAAATTTGAAGATTTGATGGATCTTAAGCAACAATCAGCTCTTTTTTTAATGAGGATCCAGCTTTTTTTAGCTGTATTAAGCATTGCATTTGAAATGCTTTTACAGTTGGAAGCCATCATTATCAGTCACAACACTTGTCAAGTTAAAGGTGGTGGTTTTTTTTTTTTTTTTTTAAAAGTTAATTCAGAATATCTTTCAAATGTATCTGATGAGTGTTTCCCCCCCTTTACCCTGGTGCCCAAAGAGTTTCAGTGTACAGTGAACTACAGTCCAGCGGGAAGTCCCAAAGCCTGGAAAGGCCAAAGGAAAGTGCCTCCGAAGGGAACGGAAGCACCGGAATGAAATGGACAAACAAACAGCAACCAACACGCATGTGCTCGCACTTGATAGAAATGATCTACCCAGCAAGGCCGCTTTAAAAAAAAAAACCACCTCATGCTTTCCAAAAATATCTCGACTTCGCTCACCCCCCTAGCCCGTTCCCCCCGCAGAGGCGCGGGGCTGGTTGCACACACGGGCTGGCTCCGGCTGCGTTTTAAGGGATAACTGAGGAGGCGCCTCGCCGCCCTCCCCGAGGTGGTTCCCGAGGCACTCCGGACCCCCGAGCGCTGCCCAGCCCCTCCCCGGGGCGAGAACGGGGTCCCCAGGGCCACCCCGAGCTCAGACCCGCTCTCCCGAGGGGACGGGGGGGCCGCAGGCACCTACCGGCGGAGGGCGCGGAGCGGCCGGGCCCTGAGCGGCGCCGGCCCCGCTGCGGGTGTGGGCGGGCCCGGCCCCGGGGCGGGGGGCGGAGCGGGTGCGAACGCCGATGCCCTGTGGATCAGTGCCAGAGCCGTAAAACGCGCGGCTCCCCCGCCGGTTCCCTCCGTGCAGTGCCAGTGAAACGAGGGCCGGAGCCCGGCGGTGCAGGGGGAGGCGGAGGCCGGGCTTTGGCACCGCCGCGGGGTGCGACCTGCGCCGGGGCGAAGCAGGGGCTGGCCGTGAGGGAAAACAGAGGAGAATCACAGAATGGTTTGGTTTGGAAGGGACCTTAAAGATCTGTTTCCAACCCCCCTGCCGTGGGCAGGGTCACCTCCCACTAGAGCAGGTTGCTCAAAGTCACATCAAGCCTCGTCTTGAACAGTAACAGGGACGCGGCATCCTCAGCTTCTCTAGGAATACTGTGTCATCACCCTCGCAGGAAAGAATTTCTTCCTAATATCTAGTCTAAAACTATCCTCTCTCAGTTTGAAGCCACTCCCCCTCGTTCTATCACTTTATGCAGTTGTAAAAAGTCCCTCTCAAACTCTCTTGCGGAGTCCCTTTAGCTGCTGGAAAGCTGGTTTAAGTCTCCCCAGAGCTTTCTCTTCTCCAGGCTGAACAACCCTGAGTCTCTCAGCCTGTCTCCATAGGAGAGGTGCTCCAGCCCTTCTGATCAGTCTTGTGGCCTCCTCTGCACTCACTCCAACAAGTCGATGTCCTTGCTGTGTCAGGGACCCCACAGCTGGATGTAACACTCCAGGTGGGGTCTCACAAGAGCGAAGTAGAGGGGCAAAAATCACCTCCCTCCCTCTTCTGGTCATACTTACCCTCTAATCCACTTTATCATGCTTCCACTAAAGGTTCTAGTCAAAAAAGGAAACAGTATTAAAATTAAAATTTGAAGTTGGACATCTGAAAGTAATTTTTTTTTTTACCCCCAGATGAGTAATATCAGTGCAAAGAAAAGCAGGATATGGTGTGATATGTCCCCCTCTTGCTGGGTGTCATATTCTGTTATTTATGCAACACGTGGTTGTAACTGCTGCTACTTAGAAAGATGCAAGAGACAATGTTATTTTATAGTAGTGGCTTTTGACTTCAGCATTTTGGGGCTGCCATGGCCCTTGCTCCTGAGTGCAAATTGGAAGAGAGAGATCTAGGTATAAAGTAGCCTGAAAAAACGGTGTGAGGATATGCCAAAATCAGGCGTAATTTGAAGTCTTTGTAGATAGCTTGGAGGCAGGAGCATTTCTAGGCTTTAAATCAGTAAATCATCAGGCTTTAAGGTGGCCAATGCTCAAAGCACTTTTTAATTGGCACACTCCAAAACTTGCTGAAGGCAAAGCTGAGGTATGAGAAAAAGGATGAGGTGCCTTAACAAGATACCCTTTTTCTTCTTTAACTTGGATGACTTTATGCAGTGTTTGGATCTGCTGAAAGGCTCCATAATTAGATGGAGTAGATTGAAATAGAAATGGAGTTCCTACTCTGCTTGTGGTGTATTAAGAAAGGATTGTTTTCTTAGTTGGCATGTGAATGCTCTTACACTGAAAATCAAATTTTATTAGCTTTAATGACCTGAAGAATTTCTCATTTAGGTAATTGTTTTCTAATAGTGCGTTGTACAGGCAAAAAGAAAAGATGGGTATATAAATGTGAAATAACAAGTGGAGAGATACTGATCTTCTGTGGGTTCCTGACTGTGAAAGACTGATTGAATCTGAACTGCTTTTTGTGTAATTGTTTTTTCACTTCCAGGTTGTCAGTGTTACAGTTTGTGGCACCGATCAATGCCCGGAGAAGTCAAAAGAAGGTTTTTCCATTTATTTTTGTGGGCTTTTTCTGGTCTCTTAGCCAATTACGATGTCATCCTATTGAAAAAAAAATAGTATGCAATTGTTTGGATGCATATTCTAGCTGGATTCATGTGGCAGATATCTGCATCACTGCTTATACTCCTCAGCAACCAGAAGTTGAGTTCTTTGTTTTCCTACTATGTAAGAAGTTATATCTTTGCTATCTTTGTTTATTACATGCACACTTAGAACAACGATGATTTGCTGCAAGTCTTGCATAATTCATGAAGCATCAATAAGGCCTACATATGGTTGTTCTTAATGAGAAATGTCTCCTGTCGTGTGAAACTATGCTACCTCTTTCTAAAATCTCTACACACAGCTAAGCTATGTCCAGTTATGTGTTAAAAAAAAACCCCAACAAACAGAACAAGAAAACCTAAAGCAATTTGGTTTAAGAAGAATAGGGAGATTAGGTAAAAATTGTTACTGCACTGTTTCCTTCTCCCCTAAGGACTTCAGAAATACCTAAGCAGTTTTGGTTGGTTTTTTTTCTTTTTCTTTTTTTTTTTTTGTTTGTTTGTTTGTTTGTTTTTCAGAGGACCAAGAGTTGGACAAGGAATTGAGACAATAAACTCCAAAATTTAACCGAGTTGCTGTTTTTCTTGCAACTGTATCAACTCCAGTCTAAAGTGTAAATCTCTCTAAGAAGCTGTGCTAAAGCCTAGGATACTATAAATCTTTTTAGTTTTATAGCATGTTTACTCTGTAAGATTTGAGTGCCCTATTCGAAAGGATCATTTCACGTCTATTAAACGTGAGTGTATGAAAAATACGGTACTGTCTGCAGAGGGCCTAGTGGGGAGCAAAGCTACCCTCGAAGGGTTAAAAGATCGGCGGTGGTGGTCCAGGCGATCCTCGGCTGCCAGACTCGCAGCGGCGCTCGGTGGCCGCAGGATGGCGCGTACGCACCGCGCGTCCGGGCAGCGAGCTCGGGATGAATAGGGAATTCCAGGTAAAATCGTATCACCTTGTTGTGTTTGACTGTAATTGCTTCACTGCAGGCAGCTTCTGAAACTCGAAATTAAAGAGTCCTGCCTGAACCAGCTTTGCTACCTACTTTTCAGTAAGTGGGTTAAATTTTGGCCGGTAATGCTTCTTGCTGGTTGGGGGCAGGAGAACCGGAAAGTGGAGCTGACAAAATAGCCTTACGGTGTGAAGGTGAGAATTTTAACGTGACGAATTGGAATGGCTGCCCATGAGAAAATCGCATAAGACCGGAAAATAGAGAAGTGTGAGATCAGCCATTTTAAACATCAGAAGCAAATTGTTTCTGCCAAAGTCTACTTTCCCCAGGAAAAACGCTGACTTTGGCAGTACCTTTGTGTTTGCAGAACACCCCCTGTATGCAGCAAGCCATCACTGGTGTGCAGCAGCCACCGAGATCAGGAAGATCTCAGCAGTGCAGAACAGTTTGAATCTAGGATATGAACATCCACTGACACAGTTACTGCAGAGATCAGAGGTACCTCATTTTCCTGTGGGAAGCCAAAACTGCTAGGAGAGTGTTGGCTCTGGAAAGAATTAGTGGAAGAGATGTAATGTTAGTATTCCTTTGGCTTATGGATTACTTGAGTGATTTCCTGATGTTTTGTCTCTCCTCATTGTAAGCTCTTGGGAAAGTAACACTTCTATTCTTCCCTTATGTAATGCTTTTTTCAATGGGACCCTGATCTTGCTGGACCCTAACCAGATGAAACAAGTGGAATGCTGGCATTTGCTCCTCTCCCTGTCTTTTGAGGCAACTGCATAGTAAAAAGTGTTTATAGTATCTCTGTCCAGAGTTTTAAAAGTTGATGCATTCCAAAAAGGCAGGGAGGGTTAGGGAACAGTGAAGATCGATTCTGACACAATTGCAAATCCTGCTGCTTATCCAAATGAAATTAAACAGCAGCCTAGTCTCATCTGTGTGCTTTTCATGCCTGTTGACCATCAGGAGGACATCCTGATGCTCTGCTTTCTGCTGCTCATTTGTTACATCCCCCATACTTTTTTTTTATTTTAATATTTTTTTCTGTAATAGCTGGCTCTACATTATAATTCAGAGACTGTCAGATGAAAGTAACAGATAATCCATGATATTCATAATATTTGTAGCAGCTGTCAAATGATACTGTCTTAGAGTGGAAGACCTGCGGTTCTGCAGAGTGACAGCTGTGGTTTGTATGTTTGAAGTGGCTCTCTGCTTGAAGGGTAGTTTCACCCAGAGTTCTAACAGTCTCACTCTGATGGCAACCTTTTCCCCCCTCCCTTTTTCCTTTTTTTTTTTTTTTTTTTTTTTAGTATACCAGAACTGTCATCATTGCTTCCTTCTTTGCCTTTTTATCCAGTCAAGCAGAGAGGAGAGCACAATATCTAGAAAAACCACAGTTTTCTAGATTCTAGTTTAAAACTCTAGAAAAGCTGACTTTAGCAGTAAGGTATTTCTGAAGAGCAGTTGCTTGTTCCAGAATGTGTTCCTTTGATAGAGTGTCTAATACAGTGAGATGTTTTCATCAGACAATCCTGTGCTTCAAAAAGAAAAAGAAAAACCAGGAGTGATATTTTTCAGATCGCTTTGTCCATGCTTTAGAAGCTGAAATTGGATGGAGCAAAGATCAATAATGTATCCAGTTAATACACTAACGTATAAATGAAATGAATCATAAGAAATGAAATGACTTCTCCTGACAATCTCGAGATAAATACTGTTCCATAGTACCTCACTCTTGTCAATTTGAATTTATATTATAGGCAAACAGTTGCTGACGTGTGAACTGTGTGGTGTAAATCTCCCAGGAAGTGGGTACTCACAATTATTTGCAACATATGTTATTCCCTGGGCTCAGCCTTTGTTATCCATTTTCATTTAGTGCAGGCAAAGAGTTTTTCTCCCCTGACCTTGCATGTCCCTTTGTTCCTAGCGAGGTCACATGTTTGTCTGGTGCAAGAGTGGCCTGGAAAAAGGAATGATCCTAAAGGCAAAATGAGATAATGAAAAAGTGAAATTGCTTCATTCTTGTCATCCCCTGGAGAAAATATGCTTCTCAGGTGTGGTGACAACTTGTATGAGAGATGTGTTGTGTTTCTTTGTGTATTTTGAATTTTTTCTATTCAACATGAAAAAATTTATTGGGTTTGCATTTAGTTGTCTTCAAAATTATGAAGATACCTTTTTGTTGTTAATTCTTCATTGGAATTTGGCTTTTTGTCATGACAGGAAGTTGAGCAGTTATCTATTAAATTTTAATTTCTGGGCCTTGCTCCTATAAACATAGAAAATAATTCAGACAATTCTTCTGTATCCTACTGTAAGCCTCCAGCTGTTGCAATATAATTATGCTCCTGTTCCATTAAGTTTTGTTCTTCTCAAGAACTACATTTCTTCATGTTCAAATCGCATCTGTAGTAAAAGGAAAATTATGTCGCTTCTGAGAACGGTCGTCTGCATGTGTTATCAGAGTAGGTGTGGATAAGCAAGATTCTGACATCAATCAGTCTTACAGTGCTTATCTGCCTGCAGTCATTACATAGCTCCAAAGATGATACAGAATTCCTAAAGCAGCCTGAAGGAGCTCCTGTCATTTGGAATAGACAAGGCATCTGGGGAAATTTGCCTGATGTAGCCCTTGCCTTTGAAGCGTGAAAATTCTCTCCTGTGTTATGTGTCCCGTAATATCCAGTCTTAGCTTGTTATACTTCACAATTGTTGCATGTAACTAGGACTCTAAAAATTTAGGAAAACTTGTGAAAAAAACATGTTTTATATTTGTAGAGACTTATTAAATGGACGCTTGCCTAATTTCACTAGTGGCTACTGTTCTAGTGTGTTTGCTTTGACGTATTGTTGTATTTGGCATATCCTACTTGCCTTGTTGTTGGTCAATGCCTTTGAGATTCCAACCTAAAATAGATGAGACGCTCTAGAAGCTGCGGAGTCTGTTCTTTGATGTAAAGAGATCGTAGCATTGTGAACAAGTTAATCTGTAACAAAGGTTAAATGTTCTGCAAGATACTTGAAGAAAGAAAAACCCCCTGACTAGGCAGGAATGGGGAGAACTGACACTGTGTCACCCATTTATGGGGTGCTTCGGGGGTACTCTGTGTATTATTAATTTTTTTTCCTCAGACTATCTCTCATTATTTTCTCCTTTTCCCTCTCCTAAATGAGAACACTGTCAGAACATGCTCAAAGCACTGAGTTTCTGTTCTGTGGACAATTGCTACATGTGGCTGCTCTTTCCTAATGAAATTTCTAAATGCACTCTTGTTCTAATAATGCTCATCTGTTAATTCAGGTTGAAGCAAAGTCTGTTTTAATTATGCACCCTTTTCTACACTGTAATCCTTATTCAAATAAATGCTGAGCCCAGCAATTTGAAGGGTGAAAAATATGCATTGTTGCTCTGATTCCTGGGCTTCTGTCCTTGGAGGTGCTCAAGGTGATCCTTTTTCATGAAGAATATTCATGTGTACCTGAATTCTAAAAAGCTGCAGAATCTTTGGCCATCATCTCGATTCCTTTCTTCCTTCCCTTTCAGACTCTTTGTTTCTAAGTCCTTTGTTTCTCTGTTCTGCATTTCTCTTGTACCTAGAGCTCAGTCATTAGTTCCTTGAACTTATGTCTTGTTTTGATTTCTTTTGTGTTGTATTCTTTCATATTACATGGAGCAACCCCCTGGTTAAAGAGAATCCAATTTCTCCTCTCATTTCAGAGGAGATCCTTAACAAAACTGTTTGGGTTGTATATTGCTATGCACATGTGGCTTGGTACCAAATGTCATGAGTGAGGGGTTTTTTTTAAACTGTACTCTTAGGCAGTGACACGGTGTTTTACTGCAGTTGTGTCTAATGCTGTAATGAATAATGTAACTTCCATAGGACAGCCAGGGTGATGTATTATCTGTTGGAATAACAGGACAGATGAAAGCAAAATCAAGAGTTCTACTGGTTTGGTAATCTTTGAAATGCTCCTTTAGTGATGACAGATTACAATTGAATAAGGTTACATTAATTTATCATCAAATAATAAAAGTTCTAGGAGACAGTTTTCTTCTGATGTTGAACTCTTCACTTTTACTTTGTAAAACAGCTTTATTCCTGTGTTAAGTGAGTCTTGATTGCTATCTTTGTGTAATTTTTTTGTAGTTCAGTCTTAGTGTCCAAGGCAAGTTCCTCATCCTTTTTTTCTTCTGGATTATATGGGGCACGATTCAAAATCCTCAAAAAGACAGCCTCAACCAAGTTCATTTTTAGGACCTTGATTTGTAAAGCACACTAGCTTTCTGTGTTTTTTCATACATCACTAAATTTAAAAATGATAAACAGTTCTGCAAGCACCAACAATCCATGGATTTGTACCTCTTTGTCAGCATATTCAGAGGAAGTGATTGCATTCACAGAACGAATGATAAAATTGACTGTATCATATAGACTATGAACAGCATTTTAATGGCCTTTTAGCATTCATCAAAAGCTCTTAGCTCTGCAATTGCTTTTGTTTTGCTCCCTGTTTGCATTCATGATATAAATCACTGCTTTTAAAATGGGTTTAGAAAGTGCTTTTCTAAAGCTGTCAGCTCAGCAATTAAACTGTGAAAGTTAACTCCACAGGAATTATTAAATTATATAAATTAGTCTGATTAATTACTAAAAGTGAGGCAGAGACTAGTACAAGTAAGATGAGCTCTGGAGTAATGGAATTAAATGTAGAAAACAAGAATATTCAAAAGACAAATTCAATAGAGGGCATAATAACACAGTTTACCTTCATCTGTAGAATATGTCTGAATTTCCTTAATTTCTCTGAAGCACTGGAAATAAGTAACTGTTTATACAACTAGACCGTGATTTTAGAGTCATTCAGGCTAATGCTACATATGTTGTGTCATGAGCTGGGGAGAAAGACAGAGGTAATAGTCTGTCACCCATGCTTATAAGTAGAAGATCTTGTAGTGCAATATTACCTATTAGTGGAGGAGTTCTTAGGAGTGTTTCTCACATGAGCATGAGACTTGTAGCTGTTTGGAAAGATTGATGCACGCTCTGTGCTTCTCTGAAGTAGATGGGATCGGGATTTGAATGGATGTGCTTTTGCTTTTAGGATGGCTGCGTATTGCCCATGCAGGTAGTTCCAGCTGAAACTGGACTTATATTGGCCTGCTTGCCTTCTGCCTAACTTCAAGAGATACCAGTTCTGCTCTGGCTACACCTATGATAGGCAGAGAGGTAGGGATGATACAAATATATAAAAGTATTATTTAGAAAACTCATCACATTATTGTGTGTTCTTGGAATTTGCCCACGTGTTCTTGGCATTTATCGTGTTGTACATTATAGTGTAGTATCCATGAGTCTTAGGGGTTTATGGTTTTCTTTCAAGTCACTAGAAAAGTAAACTGTCATACCGAAGGAACTTTTTAAAGTTTCTCTACTTCGTGCTGCAAAACCCCCATGATTTCATGAGGGAAGCATGTGTCCAGTTCCTGGCTACCTGTTCGTGAAAGACTGTTGAGGTGCTGTGCTGGATATTTGCTGTTAGACCTTAGACTTGTCAAGCTTGGCAAGATAGGAGGATTTTTAGTCTCTTCATTGTTTTCATGGATGGCGTTGGAGCTTCTGAGGCTACCAGGGCTGTGGTGTGTTTTGAGGATTTCTATCAGACGGCATGCTTGAGCTTCTAAACCTGTTAGTCACCTTCTGACTTCTGTGGTGTCAGTCTCTTGGCACTGAAATGTGAGTGCTGGAGGTGAGAGGGATGTGTGTGAGATATTTTTACACTTCTTTCTTAAATGAGTTCCACTATGAAATGCTTTGACATGGTTGTCACACTCAAAGTGAAAACTACCACCAGTTTCAAAATAGAAATATCACAGAATCACAGAATATGCCGAGTTGGAAGAGACTGACAAGGAACATTGAGTTCCTCTTGGCCCTGCACAGGACCATCCCCAAGAATCACACCATGTGCCTGAGAACAAACGCTTCTTGAACTCTGTCAGGCTTGGTGCTGTGACCACTTCTCTGGGTAGCCTATTCCAGCATCCAACGATCCTCTATAGGTTGATTTGTTTATGATAACACATCCTATACCCTGTCTTCATGCTTATTTAGTCTTCTAAAGGTTTTTTAAATTACCTACGGGAAACATAATTTTTATCAAACCTCCTCTGTAGTCTGGCAGTACCATGTCAAATGAAGTCTTTGATTTGTATAGAGCTGCATGAAGACTTTGAACTTGGTTTCATATGAAACTTACAATTCTAACATCTTCCACTCCAGCCACCAAATCCCACTTTGTGATTTGGTGGCTCTCTGTTTTTTATTTTGTCTAGCATTAAATGGCTACAGATTTTGATGTATTTTGGGTTTACTTGTTCTCAGTAGATAAATGAAATGGAGGGATTTTGTCACATAATATTTCAGCATGATTCACCGTGACATTTACAGATATGCTTGGATATCACTGAGACAACCTGAAAGCCTGACTAGTTCTCCTAATTATTCTTGGTCTCTTCCAGGAGCAGTAAGCGTACTCTGTAATTCTGGGACTGAATATTAAATGAATCTTGCAGAAAGTAGCAGAAAGGCCTTGAAATCCATGGGGTATCAAAGTCGGTATGGGCTTAATGAGAGATTTTAAAGCCTGAAAGTGTTCTGTGGAGTGCTGGATGGTTCAGAGGGAAGCAGTCCAACTGAGTGCACTGGCTTACTTAGCAAAATCTACTGTATTGAAGCAGAAGTGGGACGAGTCTTAACTTCACTGGCACATTCCTCAATCCCCTTGCATCTTTGCTTATTTCCCAGTTTACAGAATATCTGGATAAACGCAGTATTACACAATAACCTGTTTTTTTAAAAGCTTTTTTGCATAACTGGTCACTTAAAAAGTTTTTCTTCAGCTTCAAAGGATACCTTTTGAAGATCTGAAAGGCATAAGCCAACTGATAGGATTTTCATTCCTGCTCTAAGGAACTGATAGGGCTAGCCTTGGTGGAAGCAGTTCTTTAAGACACATTCCCTTACTTAAGGGAATCTTCTTAAGCTTAAGGCAGAAGCTTCTTTCCCCAAACAGCAAATAATAGCTTCAAGGCAGAGAACATTATAGTCCTATATATTCAGAGATCTGAGGCCTAATCTACTAATTTTCTCCCTGTAATTTTTGTGTTTCATCCATGAGAAGAAATTTCAGAAAATGCAAATTCAAGCCTCTTGCCTAACTGTATTTTTCCATATGAGTGCATAGATTTAAAAGGGTGCTGAGATTTGCTGGAAACTAAATTTCAAGCAAGAGAAAAATCAATTGTTACTGGAGGAAACTGTTTTGAAAATTTGATCTGATAGTTCATGAAGATTTTGATTGTTAAGTAATATGCATACAGACTGGTAATAATACATTTTTCTGGGTTTGAGAATCACTTGTAAACTGATTACAGATCTGTGAAGGCACTTGTGTCAGGCTGAATGAATTTAGAAGCTAATTGTGTATTGAGCATTTTAGACAAGACTTGTACAACAGTACAGAAAGTGTTTTTCCACTCTTGCCCTATCTGTTGTTTATTTCTCTATTTTTCAGTGTCCCTAGAAGATGGGCCAACTGTAGTCCTATATATATTATCAGCCATGTTAGCCTCTCTGCTTTCCAATGAGAAATTCCCCTTTGCCAGATTGTCAACTGACTTTTCTCTATCCAGGTATAATCTTAGTTTTACAAGTTCCTGCAAAAATGGCAGTAAGGTTTCAATAAATATCATTGTTAAAATGCTGGCTTATTTAAGTCTATTTCTATGTGAAGAATCCAATATTATATCAAAGAATTTGAAATATGAGTGAAGTGTAAGATATTTTGAAAACTTCCAAAAGAAAAGAGGATAAACTCCCTCATCCTAATTGAAATGTTGTTTTGCAAACCCTTCTCCTGCTGCTCTGGAGCTATTTCATACTTTTCCCCTCAAAAATGCACTATTCACAAAACTGGTATTTCTTTTTGAAATGTTGGCTTTGGTATAACTGCTTCTCCTGACATGCTTTCAAAATTTTGCCCTTTATCTCTATTGAATTTGTCTATTTTGTGTACTGACTTTCCTAGCAATGTCTTGATTTAGGAAAAGTCACCTAAGAAGCTTCTACTGTAGTGACATTTTGGAATTTTCTGAACAGTTTTCCCTGCTTCTTTTAAAGCTTATACAAACTTTACCTGGTAGTTTAAATTTAGCACAGCTTGAGTAACATTTCTTTTCATACCTCTGAACTTGTTTATGTTTCTTTCATTCACCAGAAAATTGTTGGCTGTACCGTGATCATAGACATATTTGTCAGCTCCCAGACTAGACTGAACTGGAATTGCTGAGCTTTCAGGTTTGAAGTGCTCTCACTGTTTTATAAGTTGTACTGTAGTACATGCAGGAATAGCTTTTAAAGATCCTGTAAGCTTCTGAAATTGTACCCTCTCCTGTATCTTCATAACTTGTCAAAGATGGGAGATGGTGGCCTTATGTCACTTCTCTGCCTAGGAGAGAACTGTGTCTGCAGTGGCTGGAACAACAGTGTACACAGTACAAAACAGTAGTTAGAGTGCATACATTAACTTTTGTTTTGCATTTGTCTTGGTATGTGAAGTACCAAGCACGAACTCCTATTGATGGCAGCCTGCCAGAGGTGAGATATCAGTTCTTGTGTTCAAGGTGTGCTTCATAGTTAATTTTCTGTCTAAATTCTTGAGGTCTCCTCCTGTATTTGAGATCTTTTGTATAAGGCATGAGTAATAATCGTATGAGAATAATTAAAACATGCCTAAGCTGCAAAGGCTGAATTTCATAGGTGTTTGGTCTCCAGCATTTGCTTCCATTTATAAAGCATAAAATGAGAAGACTCAGTTTTTAGACTCGTGAAATAAGAGTAATTTAACATTGAGTTCTCTCATTCCTGACTTCAGTGAAGCAGTGTGGTTTGGAGAAAAGAAAACAACTCATTTTTTAGGTAATATTTGAATAGGTTAACATTGGCTTTAGATGCACAAAAAAGCTTCCTCCGTAGCACCTTTTTTTCCTTTCTATCTTTTGTAAACTCTTTATTTTGTTGTGGGTTTTTTTTGTTTTGGTTTGGTTTGGGTTTTTTTTTTTTTTTGTTTTGTTTTGTTTTGGAGGTAGAGCTTGAAGAAAAATAGTAAATGGAGGATTAAACCTTCTTTTGTTGTACTTTGCAACCAGATCACGCTTTTCTTCATGTCATCTGAAGATGCAGCTGTTCTTTCATATAGTTGATTTGTGTCATCCACAATTAAAATGTCCTTGCTATTTAAAAAATGCTTTTCAGCATGCCTAAAAAGGTTGTCAAAACAATGGCTTGTTCAAAATGAGAGAAAAGCTCTTGATGCTTTGTAGAAAACTGATGCAATGAATTGACTAGAAAAATCTGGTTTTATCTGATATCTGATGAAGTCATAGTTTCTTGTATCTTAGTGGTTAGTTTAAAACCAGATCTTCCTAATGTGGATCCAAAGATGATAAGCTGCACTGTATTCATGGTGTCTGGGTTATACAACTTATTTACAACTACTTCATCCTGATCTCATTCAACATTGCCATTCCTGTCAAATACTGCATTTCTTCAACCAAATGCATTACTTTACTTACTGTAGGTACTGTGGGATATGCAGTCCAAACTTTCTAAACTCCAGACATTTGAATATCAGTGAAGTTGTATTTTTTTCTGCTATTACTGAGTCCTTTGAGGAAAGCAACACCATGAGGCTTGTTCTTGATTGCTTACTACTGTTTGTGCATTCATAAAATATTGGAAAAAAAAAACCAAACCACTTCTTGTATTATTACCTTCATTAGGGCTGGTCTAGCTCCAGATTGTGATGGGTTTTTTGCTGTTGTTCAGAACCCACCCTTATTCCTGTAAAGCTTCCTGGTAGGCAGTGGTTAGACCGCTTTCTGGAATACTGGAGGGCAAAAGACCATTCCCTTTCTCAGTGAAAGTTCCTGACTGCAATGTTACAGATGTTTTGTGACTAGAAGGTGTTTGTGGTTTTGGTTTTTTTTTTTTTTTTTTTTTTTTTCCCCAATTTGAAGCTGTTCCTCTCTAAATAATATAGTTTGTTGTGCACAGACTGGATGTTTGTTATTGTTTGCGGATGGAGGGTTATATACATCCTTGTTAGTGAAACACAAGCGTGCATTGAAGCAGGGACTGGAACCCAGCTTGCTTCCTTGATCAGTAGTACTTGGGTGTGTACTTCTGGTTTAGTCGTGCAGAAGCTGTTGTTTCCTTCTGCACTGAGACAGCTTCAACTGAAGAGTTTTGCATTCTGTAGCAACTAATGGGTAAGAAGGATCCTTGCAAGCTGTATTGTTGTAGCAGTTGAGTAGCTAGACCACCTACCAGCTGTACTTCAAATGAAGAGAGCTCCATGGTTTTTTTGTTTGAACTTTTTCAAAGCGTAATTCACAATTAAAGATGGTGGATTTCAGGTGAGGGAGGACACTTTTTTTTTTTTAGCAATGCGAAAACAAGATGCCTGAATTTCACTCCTTAGTGCGTTTAGGGTTTTTTGCTTTTTTGACAGTCTGGTCTGTGTGAGGCGATTTGTTAATCCTTCCTATATATTTGTAATTGCCACCTGTGCTATTAAGGGAGGAACATAAAAAGCCCTCAGGGCTTGTGTGATTTATTGCAGTTTCAAGATGCTTAACAACTGAGCACCACAGTTGTAAGCATTGCTATGTCTAGGTCCTTTGAAAAGACCAAAGTACCTAAATTCAATTAATATTTGATCTGGTGCACCTGTGCCTCTTAATCCTGAAGATTTTTTTTCTACTTCTAAAGGGCTAAACTATTCATCCCTCTCCCATTATCTGTTCTGTGTGCAGATGTGCTCAGTGTGATTGTCATCGTATTCCTTGGAGATGGCTGCAAGTCAGTGTGGCAAAGGGTTTGTGACATTGATGTGAGTTTTACATGAGGACCTTGAACAGTTGAGTGCTCTTGCTTCTCTTTGAATCCCAGTGACTCTACCATTTTCATGTTGCACATGAATGGAAGTTCATTGCTAAAAACACTGACAAATGGTCACTATTTATCTTTTCCATCTCTGTCTTCTGCTTGTTTTTAAATACGTGATGTACATGTAGCTTGCCCATTTTTTGAGTCAGGCATCATGATGACAAAATACCTACCCAATGAAACTGATAGGAATTGGCTTAAGATGTCGCATTTAACCCTGGATATGTCCTCAGTAATATCTGTTACCTTTAGAAGAATACACATCTCATGTAGGAAGACCTATTTACATGCCAGTTGCGTTTTCCTCATGTTTTCACCTCGTTTAAAGCCAAGATGCTCATAGTCTCATTATATTAAATGTCTAAATTGGTCACCGTTGGTAAGTTACGCTAACTTGGAATGTGCAATAGCAAAACAAACCAACTTGTTAATGCAAGCAATGCTCTGAGGCACAGTACAGGTTACTGCAGTCAAAAGAAATTTTCACTGTAGAGGTGTAAATGTGGTATTGTCAAGAAAACAATGGAGATGCTTCTCCCCCTTCAGGGAGTGCTTTCTATAACATATAAAATAATGTCACCGTATCTTAGGATGTCAGTTTGCTGGTCTCCCGTGCTTCACATCTGTCAAAAGATTAAGGAAGGAAAGAAGATTCACAGGAGAAACATAAAATCAACATCTAGTAGGACAATTAACGATCTGTTCTGAGCTTATCACTGTACAAATTTAGATCGATTGCTCTTTGCTACTGTCTTTAATTTAATGAGGGCGGCAGCTGCTCAGCTACTTACAGGCGTCACAATATTACACCACTATGCAGAGGGGCTTTGTTTATTTTTGCCAATACAGAAGAAGGCAGTATATTCAGCAAGTAGTATTTCAGAGGAAAAACCTGCCTGTACTGAGACTTGTCAGTTAATCCCTGTGATTTCCTCCCTTATGTCTTCACTAGTCTTCATTATTCAAAAACTCATTTTACCATTAAATTGTAAGAAAACATTTTTCCACAGATAATGGAATTAAAGACAAGTCAGGGACAAGTCAATAAACCATTAGGAGAGTTACAAACATGATAGTTTCACACAAATGATACTTGGCCTGCTCAAAACTACAGTGGTGTTGTGCTTATGGGAAGGGTAATGACTTAGCAGTTCTATTTTTGTTTTAAAGGACAGTAACATAACACTCCCAGTTGATTTTTAGGTCCTGCAAAAGAGAGGTTCACTTTGGTCAGATTGAATCTGAGGTGGCTTGACTTGGTTAAGTCTCAGTTGCTAGAATCTTACTTGTACAGGAACTGGGTAGAAGAGCTGTGCTTTTTTAAAAAATTAGTTTATTAGATGGCATTAAAAATGCTATTTCTGTTATGACTATGGTTTCAGTGATGACACTGTGACACTAGTGATTCCCTAGGTATTTGAGTAATGCTATTAACACAAATGTTGACTGAATCTTTGACTATGATGTGAAATGTGTTGTACCTTATATGGAGAAATAGTGTATATCCATTATTTGATTTATCACTTATCACCCATATATTGGTAACTTTGGCCCTGGAAGGAAAAGTCTGTTTGGCAAGGAGTGGGGAAGATCCTCAGTTTCCCTATACAACCTTGGAAAGCTACGTTTAGGCTGCTGTGACATAGCATAACCATTTATGCCTAACGTTGAATTGCATGTGAATGTTACTTAGTTTTCAGATACCTGACATTCAAGGTAGATTTTAAAGCTTGTCTGTTATGTTTCAATAAACCTTCTGACCTGCTGCTCTCTAAGCATTAGATTTACCCAAGGGCATGCTTGCTACTGCTATTCTTCTGTGTCTCCTACATGAACAGATTGGCACAATGTACAAATAACCCCAGCCATGCAGAAATAAAGGTACAGACCTGCTTTACTCTTCACTTTCTTCCCTGGGGCAAATCAGATCCAAGATGCTCCCCGTAATTTTTATATACCCACAGGGAAAATGTATGGAGAAATCCTACTAGAAGGAGAACAAGTCAAGCACGATAAACCACTGAAAAGCAAACAATCCTCTTCCAGTGACACCTGTTTCCTCTCCCATTTTCATTTCTGAAGAAGTTAAATGATGAAAGGATTATGTTCTCCTCTTTCCCATATCACATTAACATTGGGAAGACAGTGTCTGTGTTTTGCCTTTCAGTATTCTTTCAGTGTAAAACAACTATGAAGAACAAGCCCACCAGGAAAGAAAGTAACACGTTTTTGATGGACTGCTTATTATAGGAGGTTTTGAGGAAAGTGTCTTTACCGGTAATAATTAATTTAATTATGTGGATCTTATAATGCAGTTCATAAGGAAAAAGGCTTGGATTTCCTAAGAAGTTTTTGATCTGAAACTTAGAGCATCTTATGTAATAGTTCTTGCAATTCCTATGAATTGTGATTAGAGATTGTTATTCTTGGGCCAAATATGTTATCCTTTTGGAAGTTTTGTAGGGTGTTTCTGTACACATTGAATCACATTCAAATCCATTTTTCTTGATGTTTATGGAATTATTTACTTCACTGAACTACTGTGACAGTAAGTCTCATGAATTTATTTTGCAGTACTTAAAAATACAGTCCCTTTTATATATCTAATATCTATTATAATTTGTTTCACTAATTGAGTTTGTACAAGACCCTAGCTGGCCACCCTTTATACAGTGGGGGCAGTAAGTTTCCAAGTATTTTCTATCTGTTGTAGTTGTAGAGTCATTTTTTTGGCATCAGTATGGAGCTTAACAATTTCGAAGTAGACGCATCTCTTCAGAATTAAGTTTCGTTTTTTTCCCTTTGGTAGGTCAAAATACTACATTGTAACATGGTTTCTTTTGTGTGTGTCTTTTTGTTTGTTTGTTTTCTTAGAACTACTTTCTAAAATGCCTATATTCCATAAATCTTCACAGGTAATCTGTGCATGTTACTGGAATATATACTAAGATAATACATATTAATCACACAGTAAAAAAAATCCTAACACAATTTTTATGTCTATTTTGTAATCTTAGAGATGGAAACACAATATCTACTTGATATGTGCATGAGGAGTGAGAAGATTGAACTAAAACCCTGCAACACAATTAAGCAATTGTCTTGATTCCAGAGGCTTGCATCTCAATATAATAAATATATAATAAATATAATATAAATCTCAATGTAATAAAACAAGTGTATTCCAATATTTCTGTAGTTTTATCGAGGTTTATGTGTCAGTGGATATGAAGGTAGCTACGTGAGAAAACATATATTGCGTTTAAAATGTTGGTTTTGAGGAAATAGTCACCAACCAGAGCTGAGTTGAACAGCAGTGTCGTATCTCTAATTACTCTAATTGCTTTTAAATTGCTCATTTTTTTAGCTGTCTGACCACTTAGATAACATTTGTTGGGAGTGGGGGAAAAACCAAATATTTTGTACATAGAGGGCAACTTTGGGTAAGTCATATGTTTGGAGTTTTTTTTGAAAAAGCAGGCGTACTTCAATATTGATTGTAGATTATCCCTTATTTTTCTGTTCATTAGTAGCAGTCACTTGGACTGGATGTGGAACTCAAATTGAAAGATGTTTCTCTTAAGAGTCTCTGTGCAACCAAGATGTTTTTAGAAGCCTTACTATATATCATTATCCTGACATTGTACAAATCAGGAGTGACAAGCCCAGCAACGTTGTTTGAACAAATAATCTTATTTGACATTGAACTTCTATCTTTCTCAAGAGCTCCCTTTTCCCAACAAAGATTTCAGTGTACACTTGCCTAAGAATTATGAGGGTTCCTGTGGTCACAACTGGGGTAAAAAGCCTATGATGTTATAAGGCAAAAAGCCCACGATGTATATCTATGAACACCAGCTGTAGTATCTGCTGCTTACCTGTACTTGCCCTGGGACGTACCCAGCACTACCAATGACGTCCGTCATTAGGGATACAAGTATCAAGAGTGATGCAAGTTCTGCTCTGCATTTGGAATCCAAACACACAGAAATGCACATGGAAGCACCAAAAGCCTACTAAAGGTGCATTAATGTGGCACTGCTACTCCTGTTGATGGGCTCCTTCTAGTCAGTGCTTATGGCTCACAGTCACTGTATGTATATTATTTTTTTTTCCTGCTCCTTCTCAATTTACAAGCCTTTGCCATTGCTAATAAGTGATTTAACACATGTGCATTGATTTGTTCTGCAGGTGGACACACGTGTGCTGTTGTTCTACATATCAGTACCAGTGTCTCTGTCCGTTGTTTATAGATCAGGGGTAGAAGCAGCAGCTGTGTATGTGCATGTAAAGAGAGTAGGCAAGAATAGCAACTGAGGTAGTTGAACATATGTGAAAAGAAGGGCAAGAAGACAGCAGAATAGGTCATGGCACAATTGCCCTTGACCCGTCAGCTGTTTCTTGTCCCCTCAAGCTTAAGCAGAGTTATCCGGGGGCCTAGGAGACATGACCATATTAGCAAACCTGTATCCCTCACAAAGTGAAAATGCTCACTGCAGCACACTTTTGAAACTTATCTGTGATAGCCTGAAATGGTATCACAACATAATTATTTAACAGAGGGAAGACCTCAGTAAGGAAGGTCTTAGAAAAATTTCTCTTTCCTCATCTTCATCATTCTACTTCTAATTCTTGTGTGCCACACTCGATAGATCGTCTCCTCCTTAGAAGTTGCATCTATCAAATATTCATGGATATTCATACTTGCTCTTCACTGTTAGCAAAAATCCATGTGTTTGACTCCTAATCTTTCCCTATAAATCAGTTTCTCAGTGTATCATTCGTGTAGTAACTACTGGTGGTGAATATTACCAGAGCTGCACATAGCCCCTTTCAAGGGGAATCACAGCCAATAGAAATAATAATTATTGCTTTTCTGCAGTGTGGTTTTACCTTCTGTAGTCACCAGGAAGGCTGTATAAACCACCATTACATCCTCAGGTGTTTCTTCATTCTTTGACATGTTGGATTGTTTGGGTTTGTTTCTATTTCACTTAAGTTTAATCCCTTGCATCTTAGAAAAATGCATAAATGATTTAGCTGATAGTGATCCCTGGCCTACAGCTACCTACTGCAAGGTCCCAAGGTGTTCCTTAGAGCAACAAAGAACTTTTATTGTTAAAAATGGCATTAAATACCCTTAAATCGAAGTATTTCATCTATATTTGTGAGAGAATTCTATTTTTATTAGCTGAGAAAGGTTTCCTGTAGATTCTGCAGCTTATGAATGAAAAATACTATATTATTGCTGTCCATTTTTTCATAATAATGAATTGGTGTGATTTAGAGTTAGAAGAAACTCACTTAGGCTTTTAGTGTGCTACCTTTAACTCTGTTTCTTCTCTTTGTTTTAAATTGGTTATTTTCCTCCTTCAAAGCTTAGCAGTAAAATTTTTTTTAATCTTGGACTCCATAATGGCCCTACTTTTTAAAATCTGTATCTGAAAATATGGAGAAATAAGCAATCTATTTTTTTTTCTGTTATTTGTATACCAAAGCTGCTTCACTAAAAATTTTGATGTGGTCCAGGTGTTCAGAGCTGTTGTGACTGTGATAATTTTATATGACATTATGCTGATGCAACCATCCTTGTATCATTCCCATTTTCGATTTGAACAAATATTGGTATTTGCAGATATAAATCTTAAAAATAGTAATTTCTGCCTGAGTAGCATTTCACAGCAAGTAAAGAATGAATCCATTTGAAATGCATTGTTCATTTGCTTAGTATGCATTTTGCAGCTCATTGTGCTTTTAACCTTGACATTGCAATGGATGGAATTCCAGGCCATATTCACAGGCCCTCTCTGGCATGAAATAAGTCAGCTCAGGTACATCCTCCTCTTTGCATACTTCCTTTCATTTGTACTGCTCAACAAGTTTCTTATCATCTTAAATATTTACTACTTGTCTTTGATAACAAGCATACTGCAATGCACAGAAACTTTTATTGGTAGTAGCTTTCACCTTTCTGTAGGTGTTTTGGTGTGTTTGTCAGTAATGCCCAGATTTTAACAGGAAGTAAAACATTAGAGCAAAGAGTAAATCTTTCTTCTGACATGAACAGGTAAAAAAATCTCTACTGAAAAGTAGGGTGCAAGAGAATGATTATTTGGTTAAGGAGGAGGTATATAAGATGAATTACTGTTGAAATCAAATGCATGTCTTTCTGCAGACCTTGTTTTCAGGAAGGAAAGCTATTCCTTTTCAGAGATGTCATAAATCATGTGTGTATTAACAAAGATAGCATACCACTGAGAAAAGATAAAATACTCAAAGAAAAACCATAGTGATGTAGAATGTAGAGGGCTACTGCATTATAAATAATGCTCTAGAAATTGTTGGAACTGTCACAGTACAATTGCTTAGTGTTGGCA
>NW_020955854.1:233959-273171 GCF_003031625.1 Empidonax traillii
TTTTTTTTTTTTTTTTTTTTTTTTTTTTTTTTTTTTTTTTTTTTTTTTTTTTTTTTTTGGAGATCCACACTGGTGACTCTGAATGATGCGGTTTGCTGCTCTGTCTTCAGCAGTTTAAACTGAAGGGCTCAGAACTGACCTTTAGGAGTGATTGTCTTTCTCTTGTCATCTGATGAGTGGGATTGTTGAAGAGAGATTCCTCTGAATAAGTAAAGGGAGGAGATGATAGGCAGAGAACTCTCAGTGTTACAGGACTCTGTGCCTGCCCTTTGTGCAAAGCTTTGACCTTTCAGACATGCAGCTAAAGCGTGGGGTGTTTTTTGTTATTGTTTTTCAGACAGCCAAGCCTTAGCTCATACATTTATTCCACAGCAGGAGTATGTATGAAGGTTTTTCTGTAAGTTCTGTTTCAGTCAGTACCTTCGACCCTGATGTTAAAGTTCTCAGGGTTCTCAGTTCTAGTTCTTTGCTTCACTGTATTTTGAAATGGATGCCACTTGCACCAGTCTATAAAGTTTGGACACTGCATCTCTGGCAAATTTTTATCTTCAGAGTGCACAAATGATAGAGACAAAAGCTGTATGTTTGTGTTAGTGACCTCTTGCTGTGTTATTGCAAAAATTATGTGTGCTTGAGATTTTGAATATTGATGTGTCAAATTTTTGATGTGGGTAAGGCATCTTAGCTTCAGCTGCAATTACATTGTTTCAGTTGAAATAAAAAAAAAAATGTTTTAACCATTCAGACAAGATTGCAGACTTTAACCCAAACAGTTAAAGTATGTGCAAAGTTATAAGCAACTGAAAAAAACCCCAACTTATGATTTAGGTAAGGGAAGGTAAGGAAAGATCTTAAATAGTGTCTTTGTAAGTCTGTTCTATATGTGAAAATAAACTTCAAACAATAATCAAGGATGCTACTACCTTGGAAGCTGGCAGAGCTTTACCAGAAGCTCATAGCTTGAGATGATTGTGTATTACTGGTACCTTTCTCTTACGAAATGTTCACGAAAGTGCTGATAAACAGTGCTGATTATGAGGGAGGATGGAAGTCCTGTGTAGTGGTGTACAGACTGGGATCTAAACCTTCTTTGCTTTCTTATTTAAAAAATCAAAACAAATAGTGAAGGAAATAGCTTACTCTGTGTAACTATCAAGAGAACTCGGACAATCTTATTTGCTTATTTGCTGACAGTTGCTGAATTTGAAAGTTACCCATTGTTGACTGTACAACAATGCCTAAATATTGCATCTTTTTTTTTCTTTTAGTACACTGAGCCTCTGTAGAAAAGCCTTGACTCTTCAGTAGTCTGTGATGAAGATGAGTAGGAGTTCATCCGGCTGTCTAAATGTGGAAAAACATGCTGACCTGCTTATTCTTGATCTAGCCTTAGCATTAAAGGAAATTTGCTTTACATTATGAAGCTTGCTGATGTCAGAAGGAAAAAAAAATTAGGACCAGATGGCATGATGCTAAATAGAGCTGAGTACGAAGTGTGCATGTAGAAAGAGGCCAATCAATTTTTGCTGAGACTGTATAAGTGTGAGAAGGAAGAAAAATATTTGCTTTTCAATTCATCTTTCTTGAAGAGATGCAAACTATGTATATGTTATAGCTGAGCAGAAACCTACATGAAAAAGCTCTCACTGCTTTTAGCTGGACGGTTCTGGTGTTAGATCTCATATTTCCCATCTCTATCATGTTTTAAAATTGACAGTTTTCTGGAACCTTAATTTCATAGGTAAACAAGGATCAACCCTCCGAAGATGGAAAAAAAATTAGTAGATTGCAAGTATAGCAATTGTTCTTGATTTGTTAAAATCTTCAAGAGAGCAAAAATTTTTTGTGCAGTTGAGTAGGCTGGCTACTGATTTAACTAGAAAGGACATATATGTTCAAATTTGTAGGCACACGTATTTTAAGTTAGGTTACTAGTAGGAGATTTGGTTTTGAATAAGAACTGGTCAATCTTTTACAGTTTTCATTTTATGGATATCAAGAAAGAAAATCTTTGACATAATTTACTTCTGAACTTTAAAGCAGGAATACCAGGTGTTTTCATCAGTAATAGTTTCCTTGAAACAAAAACCCAGGCAATCTAAAATGTCTTGTATGGAGCTAAGGTTGATTTTTCTTTTTTTTTTTAATGCCATTTACATTTATTCCAAGGTTAACTCTAGGTTAGATTCTGGTTTCTTTATGTATTATACATAAAACAATGAGAATCATGCCTACATTCTTGTTCAGTTAAAGACAGGTCATGTGGCTTTTATTTTGTGTGTTTCTACATGTAATAGTGCTGTGCATCGGTGCTCTCACATTTGGTGTGAGTTTACAATGCAAGATCTGTGGGTTTTTAAAATTTGGATAAGAAAGGTGGAAGCTCAGACACACATTTTGATTCTTCTTCAGTAAAATCCTGTCCTTGACTAACAGGCTTTTTTTCTGTATAAACTTTCAGTTTTGTCTGGTATGGCATCTGCACTTGCATCTGGAAATTTCATTTAGGCCTGGGAACAGATGATGCAATAATTGCTTTGATAACTATTGATTGATTTTTATTAAAAATAGTCCAACCAGAAATATATGAAAAGCTTTTAAAGTTAGGACAGCTGACTTTCACAGGTGTTGATTCAGTTTGCTCTAATATTTAGCATCCATGAGTGTTCTGGTACTTTCCTATCACAATTTTTTTTTTTTTTTGACTTCTTAAGTTCTGTGTCCTCCCTACCCCCACTCCAAAAAAGAATAAGGTGACAGTGTTTAGAAAATGGCATGTACAACGCGTTACCTAGGTACATTTTGAAACCCACTCACTCTGCTCTAGCATGGAATATGACTCTAAGGAAATATTCTGTATAATAATATAGTGAAGAAAAATAGATTTGTTGTGACCTTTAAGTTGAGCTTTTCTGTTCTGAGCCACATTATTTTGTTAAATAGAATGGAACTGGAGCCAGCCTGTGACCTTTTGCTACCATGCAGCTTTGAGAAATGGCAAAAGTAATTCCGATGCTCAGAAGTTCCATTGCAAAGTTACTGTTCATTTGTTTGCTTTTGGTTTTGTTTTTGTTTTAAGAGGAAAAAGCACCAAAACATTCAACCTTGAAAAGATCCAGACTTGTAGTCCTATACCAGAACAATGGAACCGTTTTCAGTATTGGTGTACATTAAAGCTACTTCTACAGAGACAAGAATGTCTGAAGTTAAGCACATTCCATGTTGTCCTCAACCCTTTTTGATATGAGAGATGCTTAATGCCTCTGAAGAATGGATTTTCACCTCATCAGTCCCTTTAAGAAAGGAAGCTATAGCAGAGAACTGATTATGTATCCTAATTTTCAGGACTTTTGTGAATCTGCATTTGTAGCTCTGTATCTTTAACTGTCATAGGATAGTTCACTTTCAGTTTGTATATGACTCATATCTCACTAATTGAGAGATAATAATGTTCAGAGGAAGCAGAGGTGTGCTTTGCTTTAAATATTGATGTTGTAATTTAATCTTCTTCCTTAAACTCTTTTCCCACTCAGCTGCTCAGTGCAGGGTTACCACTGAATGGTGGAGACCTTCCCTGGGGTGCCAGATCCTGTAAATGTAGGACTATTCAGCATCAATCCTTCCTCTGAACTGGAGTGTTGGGGGCATGCATGCCACTCTATAGTGTTTTGGAAAGCTCTTCTCATTAACTACACATTAGGATAGATTCAGAGTGCTAAAAATATTTTGTCCAGAAGCTACCTGGGACTCAGGATTAACTCCAAAGTGTCTCTTTTGTTAGTTTCAGGTAGTAGGCTGCCAAATGAAGCAGTTCCCAGGCTGTCTCCTATGGTTCTCCAGAGGTGAGATACAACTGTTGGACAATCTTGGACCTTAAGTGTGTCTTTCTAAAATTTATATTGAAGATTGTTCATGTAGATATTCCCCTTATCTCCTTTACCAGAGAGGATTTCACCTTTGTGCTTCTGACACTCTTCAGTTCAATAGTCATTGACCTGGTTCTGAGTATCTCTGGTCTGGCCTGTTTCTTTAATATGCTAAGTTGCATTGCAATAGATAGATAAAAGTGACACTTTGGGAAATGTGCTTCCCAAGCAAGTGGACCTCAGCTATCCCTACATCTTTTTTGTATAAACCCACAATGTATTCACTCTGTGTCAGAGACTTCTTTTCTGGTAAGAACAGCTGAGTATTACTGACTTATGTTTTTCCAGGTCATGTATGGATTTAGAATAAGTTGGACAAACCTGTTAATGGGAACAGGGAATCCAGTCAAGTTTTTTAGAACTTGTTTTACTAGTTTTTTAAAACTTCACTCAATGAGAAAGTGAATGTTTTTGATGATAGTGTTAGAACTGAAGCTGGGGAGCTATATTAGAGATGGATGTTCTGAGTGGTATGTGTCAAGTGGTATTCAGACCGTGAGAGAGATTACTTTATTTTGATCTATGTGAATGTGTTTTGTAGAAGGAAAGGGCTTCAAAAACACTCCTTAACTTTTTAAAGCACTGTCTAAAGACTAAAGTCTTCTTTAGAAGAAAAGATAGACAAATAGTACTGGGAAAATTAGATCTGGACCCAGTTTGCTGCTTGCACTCACTGCTATGTTTCCAGCAGATGAGGTCTCAGAGTTTGTAGATGATAAAGATAAATAATGTGCATGCTCTGTGTCACTGACAACTGACGCTGTTTTGTTTTAAGCCTCAGTTCCCTCCATTTACCACTTCAGCTCTCTTCCTCTTCTGCCCTGGGCTTTCAGAAGGAGAGAAGCACTGCAAACCATTTACCAGAGACACATCTGAGTTGTTAATCAAGGACCAGGTAGATTGAGGGACTGGGAAAAAACTCCCCAGTCTCAGGCTATTGAGTTTCCTAATACAGTACTGAATGGGCAAAATCTGAAACAGCGTGACCAGCTGTCATGACCAGGAAGTGAGTGTGATGTTTGTTGTAAATTCTTGTCAGGCTGAACAGAGACACTAGTCCATGTGTTAGGGAACTCTTATGCTTTATTCTATAATCACCTTAACTCCAGCAACTAATTTAGTCGTAGAAATGTTGGCGAACAAGCTCTCAACTTGTATAACTAATTTTAACAAACTCCCAACTCCCCCAACAAACTTAAAGTATGGAGTAAGGGGTAGAATACAATTGCTGCGCTTTCCAGAATAAAACAAAGGAGGAGAGAAATCAAGATGGAGAAGAGAGGAAGAGAAAGGAAAAGATCACCAGTCCTTAGATTCTGCCTTGTCCCAGTTTAAATGAGACAAGGGTCTTTTGCTGAGGATGGATTAGGAGAAAAAGACCCAAACTTCTCTTTCTAAGCAATTATAAATCCGAAATTAAGAGACTCCAATTGAAGGAAAACAATTGATGGAAAAGGGAAAATAACAGCCCTTTATTAAAAGGTATGTGTGTATTAACAGGAACATGGAAAAAAAAAACCCACAAAAAAACCAAGTAAAACAACCGAGCAATACTCCTATACCCACCAATAATCCCCTTCAAGAACAAAACCGATGAACCGGCAAAAGGAAAATTAAATAGTTCAATTTTTTGCACCCTTTGATGCAGTTCCAACCACAGTCAGCAGGGGGTGCCATCGGGTCACTAGAGATGCAGAACTTGTAATGTCCTGTACCATTTACCAGGTGGCGCTGTTGGGTCACTGGAGGTGCAGAACTTGTAGTGTCCCGTGCCCGTCACCAGGCGGTGCTGTGAGATCCCTGGTCACTGCCACATGGGATGGGGAAAAACAATACCCTCCTGATATGTCAGAGGGAAAGTAAAAAAAAACAACCAAAAACCAAAAAAAACAACTCAGTTGCCCTTCCCTTCCCACACTGGGAAAGGAAAGAGGGAATGGGGGGGGGAAGGGGGAAGGAAAGAAAAAAAAGAAAAAGCAATAAAGCAGAAAGTTCTCTCAATGGAAGAAAACTCACAAACTTCAGCTGCTGATTCCCTGTAAGCCGGTCCTGCAGCCAGCAACATCTGAGCAGAGAGCAGCAGCAAAACTCCCCTCCGACAGGAAAAAGACAAAGAAAACCAGGCAGTGTCTGCAGCCCGCAGCATCTCCCCTAAGGGCAGAGAGCTGAGCTGACACCCAGCCTCCACCTCCTTCCAGCCACAAACACTAGCCCCCCCCAACTCCTCCCCCTTTGTTGTCAAGGGGACTAATCTCTCGGCCATCAGTGGACCAGGCCAATTCTTTTGTTCACCTAATGGCCCATAAACAGAGCACACAGCATGGCAGGGGGAAGGGAAAGAAAAATTCCTTGCTAAAATCAGAACTATGACACGCCTCCTTCCTGATACCGAGGGTAGTATGGATGTGGGATCAACAAAAGAGAGTGAGCGCAGGATGGATCTGCTTCCTTTTATAGTTTATCTGGTGCACACCTCTTCTGTCAAATAGATTTTTCATGCCTTTCATGCCATATTGTTTGTGCATGCGTGGTCAGCCCTTTAGAGCCCTCCAGGAAGTGACTCAGGAACCGCTGGAGGTCTCTGGCTGTCCTAGAGTTCCTTTTAGTGGGGTGCCCAGGACTCAATCCTTCTCCTGGTGCAGGTGCACTGAGCACAAGTCTCAAGGCAGAGAAGGGAGTTGACTCAGGAGAGTGCTGCCCCACCTCTGCAGGACCCTCTCTTTCAAGCACAACTTTCCTGTTGCAACAGTCAGGATGTTTGAGACAAAACATTCATACGTGCCTTGCTTGGTTCTCCCCACCAGCCAACCACTTCTCCCAGCTACAGTACATACAGTACTCAAGTCATGATTACTTTACAAAGATGTATCCAGAAAATAACTCCGAGATAGTGGGGCCAGGCAGCAGTGTAAGCAATTGTAAAAGGATTGTGTTTTCAGTTAATAAAATGGCTTTAGAGTGCTTTTGTTTGCTTTTAGGGAAGTGAAGTGGACAGGAAAGAAGCATTGGGAAAGTTGGGAGACCCTTGACTATGTGACAGTGTGGCTGGGGGAGAAATAACCTTTAATGATTAACAATACAGATGTACTAAGGCAATGAAAACAAGGATAATGTAAGGGAGAGTAGTATTGAAATGACAATATGTATGGTGGCTCTGCAATTATGGAAAATATAAGGGAATGTGGCATGGTTGCAAATACAAGTCTGTTAGAGGTTTTAGCTTGCTGGTTAAGGGATCAATACCTTATTGGAGAACGTATGTGACCTTTGTGGATGTGGGAATACTTTCCGTGAAAGGAAACTAAGAATCCTTTCTGGCAAGTTCTACTATCTGAATTATGAAGGAAGCAGGATATTTGGTGTGCTGTGGAGCAGTTCCCTATTCATATTGATTTAGAGTTGGTGGTAGCAATTATGATGCGTTTTACTCATACTGATACCAGATACTCTGCCAGGCTTCAGTCTGAGCTTTTAGTTCACCAGTTAGTGGAGCTGCTTCAGGTCTGCACTCATTTGCCAGTTCATTAAACTGAAACTTTTTGTCACAACATGAGGTACCTCTCTAGCGATCTGTTTGAATGCAGTTGATGTCCAGTGTGGAGAGGAGGCCTAATTTCTTTTACTTGCCATTGACAGCTCTAAATGTGGCAATAAAGAATTGCATGCAATGCCTGTAATCCTGAAACACATGTGAAGGCATCCCTTTTTGTCTGTCTGCTTGCTTGCTTTCTTGATTACCTTCTTTCCTGAGATGACAAGATCTCTTTGCCTAACTGAATGCTTGCCCATGATTTGGAATTTTCATGCCTTTTTGTGATACCACTTGAGAAATAATGCATTCCTGTTTCCACATATGAGGAGATACATAAATTCCCATCTGATGACACAGGAACACTTGCTATAATAATATTACAGCAATTGGTTTTTATAGTTAAAGTAAAAATCTAAGAGCTGCAGCTTATATGTTACGTGATAAATAATACCTCACTTTGTTTTCCTCTTGTGTGTTTTAATTTTGTTTAACACCCAACAGCAAATTGACTCCAAATTGTTTGTTTAATTTGTGTGAAACAAGTGAGGCAAGGAGAGGTCCTGTGTTCACTGAAGGTTAGTTACAGTGCTGGGAAAACACGGACAGTACAAGTTGCACTGCATCTAAGAACAAACATAATCTTTGGAATATTTTTAGGAAAGACATATTGTGTCTTGAACCTAAGATTTCCAGTCCTGTTTGAAAACCCTGGAGAAAAATTTTTCGCTTACCATTATTAAAGGAAAACATACCTAATCTGACCACTAAAAGTGGATATTGCATAAACAATTACAGCCTTTTTTAGCTTCCTGACAAAGTTCTATCTATGTTGTTGTGTGTCTTCTGAATACACAGAGCTGCTGTTTTTCTTTCAACCCCAAGTATCAACTTGAGATCATCTGTATTTTTGCCTTGATTAATTTTTTTCATCCTCTGTTGATACCCTTTGATTCTTTCAAGACCATTCCTCTTATTTGTGTGATCTGGCAGGAGGGTCATTACATTTATCCCAATGTCTATGACTGATAGTTAAATCTACAACACGAGAACATAAAAGGAAACATATTACTTCCTGTCTCAGTTTGCTACACAAGATAATCTAAGGAGAAACCTACTTATTTGCTACTGTGAAATGGTGGCTTGATTGTACTGAAAATTGCATTAAAATGTTTCAATTTTTTTTTTTCCTTGAATGACCATGCTGCACTGTCCCTATTTATCTGTCATTATGCATACCTATTCTTATGGACTGCAGTAATGAAGATTAGGCAGGCTCTGTTTGAGAGTTTTAAGTTTTGAATTTTGTTTTTGAAGAAAATATCTGGCATTGGAAGAGTTTCCTTGTTTTATCAGAGTAGGCAGTTAATCACTCATGGGCTACAGGGGCTACTTTCGCTGTTTGTTTGCTCCTGGGCCACATCTTGTTGCTTGGGTTGTTTCAGCATATTGCATCATCCTGTCCAGAACTCATGCAGAAATGTTAGTAATTCATCTTAGCATTTTCCCGTGTCAGCTGAGGTTGCAAACCAAACTAACATCATTTTTCAAAATGCCACTTTAGGTGGCAAAGAACTGAATCCTGTAGTCCTTACTCAGCCAAAACCAAAAATCATGTTTGCCCATTTAACAGTATTGAAACAGATTCAACTGTCTATAGAATTAAAGTGTTGTGAAGTTTACCACTGATTTTAGTTACTTTTGTTGTTTTCTGTCAGTATTAAGAATGAACTGCATTACACTGTAGATTGTTTTTTAAATGCTTGTAATATCTGACTGGTAATTTGAGATGTGGAATTTTATATGCTTAGATGCAGATTCTAATTCTATAATTGACTTGGAAATGCTACAAGTGGTAGCATTTGTGACTTTTATTTGTGGTAATAGATCCAGCCTTGGATACTTTTTCCTGTCTGGAAAAATCCTGTGTGGGATTTTCTTTGAGCTAGTGTCTTAAGGTAACCACAATTTTGACTGAATTGTTTGTCAGGGTGAAGATCTAGAAAATAATGATTGCCTTCAAATGTCTTGAAATAAAGTAGCTAAGCAATGAAAACATCCTTTTATGTTCCAGGGAACTGAGAGTTCACAGTGTAAACTCAGCCCTATTTTTAACCACAAAATTCATAACAAGACCTAACCTTTTTAAAGCATGTGCTTTATTAGAAGTTAGAGGATGTAATCCCTAGTAAAGCATGCTCTTCTCATTGGATTCTTTACTGTTGAATAAGTCTTGTTTGCTCAAAACTGCTCCACTCTTTCAGTGGCATCAGTTGATTTAGTAAGGTATTACCACTGTGATAACTTTCCCTTGCTTTATCAGAATGCAGTTAAAAATATTAATCAGTCCTGAGACTCAAATCTACAGAAGATCATCAGTTTCTGCTCAGAGCTATTTGCTATGTGGTTAGGATAGGCTTCTCTAGGGAGAAAAAGACAACTTGTTTTTAGAGGAGTTATAACTATTAGAGTTGCTAATACAAGTGTAACTGATACAACTGAAACAGTCATACTTACTGTAAAATATAACTACTTCTTAATTTAAAGGAAAAGCTATGAGAATGCAGGAAATGCCCCCATATCTACGGTAAAAGAAATGTCTTTTCAGAGTTATTTGTGTTCCACTCTCATAAAGCCACAGACATTAATAAATCTTTTCTCACATGGTTGGCAGAATGAAGACCCTTCACTTTGTAGATTGGTAAAAATGGAAAGGTCAGAAAATTTAGGGGCTAATTCTGGCAGGCTGCACTACAGTTATCAATTTTGTTTGGAGAGAGTGGTTTTGAGTGATTCCACTGACTGTTTCCCAACTTACTGTTGTGGGTTGAGGTTGAAGGGCAGCTTGGGGTTGTACAACTAGATACCTACTAGTATAGTCTGTTCTGAAAGGAGTTGTTTGACTATCTTGGTGAAATCTTAGATTACTGTATGATTGAATATCTCATTGAAATGGGTTGAAACAGCCAGATGCTTTAGATGTATTAGGAAAGAGTCTATTTGCTCAGCTGCCATCGTTCCCTGTAGGTCCTTGTGTTTCTGCTGCCAGTCATGTGTCCAGAGCGCTGATTCAACCTGTCACTCATGGGGTTCCACAGGGCTCCATCTTGGGCCCTGTGCTCTTCAATATCTTCGTAAATGACGTGGATGCAGAACTGGAGGGATACTAAGTAAATTTGTACATGATACAAAACTGGGAGGATCTGTTGACTTCTTCGAAGGCAGGGATGACCTGCAGAGAGACCTCGACAAATTAGAGGACTGGGTAATCAAGAACCAGATGAAGTTCAATGAGGGGAAGTGCCAAATTCTGCACATGGGATGGGGCAACCCTGATTGTATGTACAGACTGGGGAATGAGATGCTGGAAAGCAGTGCTATGGAAAGGGACCTGAGGGTCCTGGTACATGGCAAATTGAATATGGGTCAGCAGTGCCCTGGCAGCCAGGAGAGCCAACCATGTCCTGAGGGGCATCAGGCAAAACATCGCCAGCTGGTCAAGGGAGGGAATTGTCCTGCTCTGCTCTGCACTCGTGAGGCCTCACCTTGAATATTGTGTGCAGTTTTGGGCACTGCAATATAAGAAAGATAATAAGCCATTAGAGAGTGTCCAAAGGAGGGCAACAAAGATGGTTACCCTTCCCTGAAGGGCCTTCCTCTAAAGGTTCTACAGGGGAAACTGTATGAGGAGTGGCTGAGGTCACTTGGTCTGTTTAGCCTGGAGAAGAAGAGACTGAGGGGAGACCTCATTGCAGTCTCCAACATCCTCATGAGGCGAAGAGGAGGGGCAGGCACTGATCTCTTCTCTGTGGTGAGCAGTGACAGGACTCAAGGGAATGGCCTGAAGTTGTGTTGAGGAGGGTTAGGTTGGATATTAGAAAAAGGTCCTTCACCCATGGGTGGTTGGGCACTGGAACAGGCTCCCCAGGGAAGTGGTCACAGCACCAAGCCTGACAGAGTTCAAGAAGCATTTGCACAATACTCTCAGACACATGGTGAGACTCTTGGGGATGGTCATGTGCAGGCTAAGGGTTGGACTGGATGATCCCTGTGGGTCCCTTCCAGCTCAGCATATTCTGTGACTCCCCAGACCTACACTGCTATAGTTTCCCTCAAATAGGAATCTCAAACTCTGAAGACATTTGGACCAAATCCTCTACCATAAGTATTAAAAAACATAGACATTTGATGTGTGGCCCTGAGGTTTGATGGGGGCGGGGTCAAAGCCAGCTATGTAAGATGTGAAGCAGAAACATGCCCTGGATTTTGTGGCAAACACCAGTGCAAGACGTGTTCTGGGATATATTTTCTCATTATCTTCTGTTACCTTTCTTTTGTTCTAAAAAAATATTTAGGGCAGGGTCTTGAGACTGTTTTTATGCCTCAGGGAGCTGCTGGCTATGAAAGTAATGTGGTAGAGTCCCCTTGGCCACTGTATGTAGATCAGAGGCCAGTTTTGATAGGTTTGGTTGGTATCTGTTTAGTTCTTGGGCAAGTTGATTACTTACAATATTCACAGAGGGGTATAATTGTTCCCCTTAACTCATCAGTTGCAACAGACAGAAAACTCTTCCTGATTTTGATTGTTTTCCAAGCAAAGCTGAATGAGCTAACTGGCTTAAAAACCAGGGCAAAATGAAAGAGATGATTTTCTGCTTTTGCACTGAAAGCAGAAAGTTAGATGAAACTAGGGTTTTTGTCAAGAAAGCGATTTGGAGGTTTTAAGTCTTTACTTTGATGGGTCTGCTATTTTAAGGGCATCAAACAAAGCAGCACTGCTTTTCCACAGACACCGAATGAGTATGCAGTATTCTGAAGGTGTATAAAATGCTTAAAAGCCTACATTCACTGCATACTTTGGCCAAGGCATATTAATATCTCATTAAGGTAATGTGTGAACTGAAAATATAATATATGGAGTCTGCAGAGTGGCATCTCTTAGTAGATGGTCCCAATCAGTTGCAAGTAGTGATCAGTGG
This sequence comes from Empidonax traillii, assembly GCF_003031625.1. Taxonomy (NCBI): domain Eukaryota; kingdom Metazoa; phylum Chordata; class Aves; order Passeriformes; family Tyrannidae; genus Empidonax; species Empidonax traillii. The sequence continues at coordinate 246,394 of NW_020955854.1, forward strand.
GAAAACACCTTATGAATGAAATGATTCAAGTATGTGATATCCTCTCTGTTGTATTTAATCTAATTCTGAGGACAAAATTGCTAGGCTCAGTAATACTGAAGTTAAGAAATTTATACCTAAGGTAGAAAAAAAGGAGTATGTTTTCTACAAAACCTTTGTGATGTATCTCCAAAGTGCTATATATAGGAGAAGTTTCAAATTACACCATTTCTATTTTCTACTACTCCCTGTACAGAAGTGGGAGTAGATTTTTCCACTTGGTAAGGGGTTTTAAAAGTCCTAATACTTCAGAGATGTCTAATCAATTAATAAATTAATGTGAAGTATTATCTGTCTCCTACTGCATGACTGATAATAGCTTAATTGCTTGGACTGTCAGAACACGTAACATCAGGGTATTTTAGGGAAGTGTATTTGATCCAACAGATGTTGTACTGAAAACCTCAATAGCAGAACTGACTCAAAATATCTGAATTTGTTCCTCAAAGTAAATGTATGTTCTCAAAACTTATAATAGTGAATTAGTTATTCTATGGAAATAGTTCAAGTGGTATCTAAGTATGTGAAGGCTAGTGTGGGTAACAGAAAATTTAGAGTTTTTCTAAAGTATGGGTTAGTTAGAGCTTTTCTGCTGCACTAAAATAAATATTCAAAGGACTGAGTGGTTTAAAAGTCCCTGTACTCAAGAGAGGTTCCTTTCCCTTTCAGGGTCAAGGGGTGGTTAGCCATCCTTTCTTAAGTTTTACTGTCGTATATGCTGTAAATCTTTTGATAGTACATCTGGGGAAAGCACTCTTTTGAGGATCATAAGCAACCGACTTCAGTTTTATATCAGTGGCATTGGGAAATTGCGACAGCTAAAATAACTTATTATCTGTTGCTGACCTTTTTCAATGATATTTAGTGTTGGAATGCTATTGGAATAATTCCTTGATTAATACCATGCAGAAATTGAAATTGTTTGGTGAATCAGGGCCTAAGGGGGATATTTAGAAACTGATCAGCAAATGTGTGTCAGCCTCAAGTAGTTCAGTTTGGAAATTCAGTTTAGATCATTATTTGTTGTCAGGAAAACAGAGGATTACCTCGAAGCAGCACATCTCCACATATGGAGTGCTGATGTGGTTTGTTTGTGTCCGCTGCCCTGTTATTGCCATTCTTGTTCTTCAGTGCTCCTCTTTCAGATCCTTTTGCTTCTCCAATGGGGAGACTTTTACAGTAACCTGAACAGTATTTAATAAAGCTTGATGGTCTATGACCCTTAAATAGTAAAAATTTATAAAAGTGACACAGAGTGGTTCATTTACTTTGTTAGACAGAGAAGTATTTTACTGTTCTCAGTTGTGGATTTTTGTTTCCTTATTCTGAAATTACATGCGCGGGGTAAATGAAAGGATAAAATTGTTTACATTTGGTGATGCTAATTCAAGTTACAGACAAAGATATTACTTTTTACCTTTCCATTCTGCCTTCAGAATAGGGAAATCTTCTGATTTCCTGTGCCTTACCTCCGCAGGGATGAGCAGGACAGATTATCTGTGCTTGCCGTGTATGAATGCAAGTGATGAGGCTCTTACCTACCTCCATTGAAGTTGGTCTTGGCTTTCTGCCAGCTCCATGTCTCTTGGTATTTAATTTCATATTGAAGAGAAGAATAGAACAAAGGGTACTGATAATCTGTCATGCTTTAGGATGGCTGTTGCTTTCAGGTATGCTCAGAAAAGTTTCAACTCTTTGAATTGCAGTAGTTGTTTCCTTTGGTGCCTTATAATGATTTGAGCTCTTTGCCTGAAGATATTGTCCTAGGTACCCCTCTGACATGGGGTCATGTTCAGTGTTCTAATTCTTCTCTTCAAAGCACCTAGCAGCAATATGCCCAAGGAGGCACTGCTTTGCTGTGATATCCAACTGACATAAAATTCTGCAATAGATCATGACAAAAACATCAAATCTCTTAAGAGGACAGTTGATGTGCTTTATTGCTGACATGGTTTTGGACAGCTGCAGATTCGCTGCCTCTAAGAACCTAGTATAAAACTCACTTCTCTTTAAAATTATTTTTCTTCTGTCAATGTGTAATAAAAAGAAATTCTAAATGTATGCTCTCGTCTTACTTCCAAGAAAAAAAAAAAAAAGAATAACAACATATCACAATGCTCCTAATGTGTGAGTACCCTAATGATGAACCTGACATCATACCTGACTAGACAAACTAAGATGCACAGAAATCATCCAGGATATAAAGTGGGTCAAGACCTATTTCACATCCTCCAAAAGAAGGTGCAGAAAAAAACCTCTGTATCTTCTGTAAATGTTGCAATACTGAGCACTCCAGTAGTCTGTTATAAAAAAAAAAAAAAAATGTAAACTCAACAATTTGCTAAATTTGAGACTAAAACTGTAGTCTTTCACAAGGCAATTTACTGCAGTTCACTGATTCCATGCTCAGCACAGCCAAACTGCTGTGTGTTGCAACTTGTGGTTCAGTTCTTCTAGTCCATTTTTGGTTGCTTTTGGGCACACAAGTTAGCACTCTCTGTAGATGCAAACTGAGATATGATGGGAAACCCTGTGCAGCTTTGTGCTCCTCTTGCATGGCATAGGGATTGGAGAGCGCTCACAGAGATCAAGCACTGATGTTCAAATCTAACCTCAGTCAAAGTGGAATTGCTAAATATTTTCACAGTACAAAAATTACTAACTAGAACTCTACCCAGAAAATTAAAAGTATCTTTCTCACTCACTCATTAGTGATGACGTAAAATTGACAAACAAGCAGTACTCTAATTTTTTTGTTTGTTTGTTTGTTACTTAGGTATGTCATGGTCTTTACACAAGAATTAAAATGCGTAATATAGGTCATATAATATTAACAGTATCTATGGAACATATTCTGCCTTGGAGCATAATGGTGAAGTAAGCATTTAGAGAAAGTTGATGTCATTCTGTGGTAAATAGGTGAATTTCCTCTGACCTGAACGTAGTATCTGAAAGCTTAGAAATCTTTACATTGGTCCTTGTTTTTTTTCTTCCTAGTGTGCTATTCCTAGTTTTTCCTAGATATCATCTGCATTCCTTTCCTTTTACTTGGTTTTGTTTGTTTTTAAATTTCTGCGTGTCTGACACTACATGCTCAAAGTACTTTTTATTTTCCACAGCTGATTTAATTTTAATTTAATAATAACAAAAGGACCAATATATGAAATACAGGTGGATAGATAGGCAACAAAATAGGACAACCAGCTTACAAAAGAGAAGGAATGTTAGCAGCAAACAAATAGCAATCACAACACATCTGATTTACTTTGAAACTTCTGTATTTTTTACACGTTGCTCAATATTTATCAGTTTCACTAGCCTTGAAATGGGAACAGTTGCTTTGAAAAATGGATTAAAGTTATTTCGTTTCACTCTACTCTCTAAACAGCCATGTGTCTTCTGCTGAAATGCTATTTTGTAACTTCAATGAGAATCCTTAGTAAATTATGACCTGGCCTTCTCCATCCCACGGAACAGTGGGAAGTGGATGGTTTTCTAGCATACCAATACTTTTCAAAATATAATGGTGCCAACCATTTTGCTTCATTAGAGGAACATGGAGTCAAAGTTGTAACTCCTTTGCTCTTGCAAGTGCCAAGGTTAGTATAGTCTAGGCCTCATTTGGTAGAAATTAAAATCTGGATCAAAGGTGTCAGCTTAGGCAAAAATAACTTATTTTCCCTTACTCATAACCACTTCCATTACATTATTCCTTTGTGTGTGAATTTTTGGCATGGTTGTGGCATAAGAATGCCACAAGTTCTGAGCAGTATGGATGAACACTTAAAAAAAAAAAAGCTGGTATGAGAACAGATACAGACTGTGGCGTATCTAGTGTAATACTCGTTAGGACCATTTTACAGCAACCATTTAGGCAGAGAATTTGTCAGATATTCAGTGTACCCTGAGCCCTCTCATCTGTCGGTTCTGAGCGTGTAATGTACTAAGGCAGAATGAGCTTGCATTGAGTGTATGTTTAAGAAATACTAGACAGCCCAATGTTTTAGTTTGTTATAGTTACTGATTCTCTGTTAAACATAGTTAACAACCTTGACTGGGCTGGATGGACAGACCTTGTGAAAGAAACTTCATGTTTGGGACATAACTTGGAGCCGTGCCCCAAATACATTTCAAATCCCATCCAAACATCCTCCTGTGCCCACTCTGCCTTGGTAAATCTCAACCTTTTTCCTCCCTGCTGTGCAGAGTCTAGCCATGTTTTATATGGAGTGCTCGCCATATACTTTTTTTTTTTTCATATGCCCTCTTTCTGTTTTTATGTGTAGATCTTTCATTGCTGAGAGTTTAATATAGTTGTGGGGCTGTAATGTAATTATGCACATGTGCATGATTACAGGGACCTCAGTGCATTTGCAATTAAGAGCATTAGGATCAGAACTTCACTGTTTAATCTTTCAGTTCTTCTAGCAAACAAGATTTTGCAGAGGGAACACCATTATATGAACAAACAGTAATAAAAAATATTTACTCCTAATAAACTTGGGCCTTGATCCAGTTTTTGACTCTTATCAGCAATGCCTTTGCAAACTGGCAGGCTTGTTTCTGATTCAGCTGACACAGGCTACATTTTCAAGTCTATATTCTTGTTGGGATCCCAGATGTTAGAAAAGTAAATGATCTGGAAAGTTAAAAAATAAAAAATAGTGACTGCAATGGAGTTGAAAGATGTGGTATTGAATATATCCTGGATGTTTGTGGTACTGTTTGTAAACATGATCAATCCCATTCATTGTGCAAGTTAAACATGTCTAAATGTGCAGGTTTTAGGCTTCATATTTTTGATGGGAAGTTGCACAGATTTGTGCTGTTTTTTCCCACCTTACTGTTCTTTTCTTTCTCTGAGTAGTTCTGTACTGACAACAGAAACCTTACTATTCTGATAAAGCACCTGTAACCTAAATATTTAGAACTGCCTTTGATCTGGAAGTCTACCTACCCCTTCAATCCATTTTTATATTATGAAATATTGAAGTTTTGAATGACATTTATCATCCTTCAGCTTAAAGAGGGAAAGTCATCGCTGGTAATAAATGGATGCAGTCATACTGCTATTGCTGAAGTAGCATCTGCTTATGGGACACACACACGCACACTTTGGTCCAATATTGGTTTTTTCCCTACATCAGTAGGATTACACTGAGAATCATATTTTTTTTTCCTTCTACATAATACTACTAGATATTTTCAGCAATTGAAAATCAGTAACATTTTATAAATAAGCATATCGTATAAACTCAAATACGTATTCCTTTGGACCTTTAAATCCTGCTTTCAGCATAAAGACAGATTGTTGGTGTAGTAAATTAAAGCTGCCTTACTGCAGCTATTTTGTCCAATGTTCTATTGCAGACCCATATTAATATTTTATCCCCTTTAATATCATTACATGATGCAGGCTTAATTTAAATAGATTTGACGGGCCTCTTGGTTGGCTTGACAACCAGAGGGAGAAATTAATGTTCTGCATTTAATCTCAGCTCAAGGCGCTAAATTATTTTGGAGGTTGAAGCTGTCATGCATATCATGCTAAATTATTGAATGTAATAACGATTAGCCTGGTGTCTATTTATAGATTATTTTTTTTCATTATTGTTTACTTCATGCATCTTCAGCTAATTTTGAAGGGAACATCTTAAGTTTTCCCCACACAGTACAGTGCTACTACATCTTTCACAGATGCAGCACTGGAGGTTATTTAACCAGCAGCAGATAAAGGAGGTGATGGAGTTGGCAATCTTTAAAGCTATGGAAACAAAAAAGCTTTTATGCTCATGAGTTTTTTGATGTACGAAGATTGTAGCATAGTCTTAACTACTTCAGTTCAAAAGTATTTAACTTTGAAAATTCATAAAGGAAAGAACTGTTTTCTTGTTTTTACTGTTACTGAAGAGACATAGATCCCAAGGAAGATCTGAACTGCTAAGAAAATAACTTAGAAATGGCAGCTTAGAGTTTAGAGCAGTGGCTTGCTAACTTCAGAGTATCATATGCTTCAAGAAAAATGTCATGCAGGATACACTGAACTATAAAATGCTATTAGCAGTTGTTTAAAGACTGCTATAATAGGAATTGTTACTTTAAAAATAGAAATAATTAATTATTCTCACTGATGACGGTATGTGTTTGCTTAGTTTTGCATCTCCTCTGCTGTGTTAATTTGTCCTGCTCAATAGTGTCAAGAAGTTTGATAATGTATATAGTTGTGAACAATGTTAGGCTATAGGTCAGTTTTTATAGTGAGGGCTCTGGGGAAAACCAGTCTCTAAAAGTGAGTATGTATGACACATCACTGTCTTATGAATTGCCCCTTCTCTCACCTGGCATAGGAATCAGTTTCTCTCTGATCCCACTGTTTGTGTTTTTTTCTCATCCTTTGAGTATAAAAATAAGAAGTACCTTATCTGTATAATTTAATAGCAATCCTAACATGATGCTCTGTGAAGTTAAGCTTCTGTTTCCCTGAAGTGGCGTGAATTGTGACCAATGCATTATAAGGAAACATGAATATCTGGAAGATACTGCCGTGAGTGGTGATGGACCAGAAATATTTCTGTGCTACAGAATCGTGCATGCTTATCACAGTGTTTTACCATTGTACGGGCTGTATATAAGTTGACACATTTTTGTTTGGATACATAGCAACAAAGAGAAGTCATCCTATGCTTTGTCTTGTAGGGTGCATTGATTTTAATTTTAATTTCCTTAAAATTAAATTTGCCTTTGGGTTTGTTTTTTTTTCTTTTTTTTAAATGACCCTCTAAACCCCAGCCCATATCCATTTCACACCAGCTCTTTAACTGCTGCAAGTTCATTGTTGTAGCATAGGACTCGAAACTTTCCTCTAGCTGAATCTATTGAATTATCAATAGGAATGGATAGATGAAATAATTGCATCAGCACACAAATGTCTCTTGCAAAGCTGGGGATAAAGCCTTAGGCAGCTCAACTCAGTGTGCCTTGACCCCAGTCCTCCTTGACTCTAGGGAGGAGAATTGTGTCCCTTCTCTTCAAGAGCAGGTTGTCTTTTCTAAAGATTTTCAGTTATTTGATACGATTTCTCCTCTTTGAGATTGGAAAGGGAGATGGGAAGAAGAAAATTCTTTCTTTTCTCTTGAACACCTCCTCCCTCAACCCCCCTTTTTTTTTAATGTTGTTATTTTTAATCTGATAGTTATGAGTGGAGAAAATATTTCTAATGCTGACATTAATCCTCTGTGGACTGGTTCCCACTTTTCTCTAAAAGATATTGGAAAAGGAGGGGAAATACTGGGGCAGGATTAAGTTCGTAGTCCTTTTAGTGTTCCCAATATCCTGTCTCTCATGATTGCTAGGAATTTCAGAGGGTTTTTTGTTAAGAAATTCAACCAAACCCCAAAAAACCCAAACCCAACCAAAAGCAAAACAACAACCCCACAATGATTGTTTTTGAATAGCATCATAACTTCTCCTTTTTGTGGTTCTGCAGTTTCTATACCGTCTTTTTATCCTTCTTGCATTTGTGGCAGGACAGCCTACCCATGAAAAGACCAACACAATGTAAGCTATCAGCTGCTGGGGTCAGAATGCTGTCTTGGTCTTAAAGTATGCTGAGACCATCCTGGTTCACCAGACTTTGAATTCACATCCTGCTACAAACACAGGATTTGACAGATAAGCTGATCTGCTGGCTTGTAGATCTGTGACTAGCAGTCAATCACTTTGTACTCTAAAAGTCTAGTCCATTCTCATGCAGTCAGGTTCTTCTGATAAAACCCTTCTTGGGGTGTATGTGTGGAGATTCCTCACTTGGCTGGGGAGGCTGTCCAAAGATAGTCCTTGAGGTCAAGTGAAAGATCTCCCCACGAGAATGGTGTTCTGAGAAAGTACAGCTGGTACATGCAGATCCATACAAACAGTAGGAGCCAGTGTACGCTTTGTTTGCTTCTTCACCATTTATTATTCGGTTTGAATTACCTAAAATATGTATTCCCAAAAAGATATTTCTTTTTTTTTTTCCTTACATGTGGTTTCTCCTCCAAGTCAGGTAGCACTTCCTGCAAAAATTGTTGGGTAATTAACTGTAAATAGAAGAACACTGAGTCTTGGTTGCCTGATGGGGAACATTACGGCTACTTATTTTACTAAATTTCTTATTTGTATCTTAAAATATTTCTTTTTGTCATATTGCTACTCTTTAAATTCCTGATCCAAAATGGAGATATAAAGGTAGTCCACTAATTCTGAGTGAAGCAATGTTTGTAGTTTTAAAAGCGCAGGAAATTCAGTCTTTAACAAAAATTAGAAATAGTCCACAGACTCCCTTATCCATCACAACCTGTGTTTTGCTGTGCACTGTTAAATGCTGATGAAAAAAAAAGCATGGCTCTATAGCACAGAGCTATATATATATATAGGCTAGAATAATGTAAGTCATAGCTTTCTATGCTGTGTTTCTGTCACTGTCTTTTCCAGGGAATTAACATGATGTGCCCCTGTTAAACAGTTAGGGCACTTCTTCATAAGCAAATAGGAATCTGTCTTTCTATCTTATGAGCAAAATTGAATGAACTGAATATGATTAAATAGTCTCCATTTTAGTTTGGTCAGCTAATGTGGCTTTAGGTTTTCTAGCCTGCTCCTAAGCAGTGTTATTCAATCATGTCACACTCATTCAGCTGAGTAAACACAGCTAAAAAAGCACATTGAGTTTTTGCCTCATTGAGACCCAGTCTTAGATAAGTTAGTTGGGAAAGGGCCTGAAGGTGCCAAGTTCAACCTTATGTACTTGAAAGTCAATAGTATTTTTGCTCTTAACTTCCACAGGATCCCAAACATAGTATAAGAACATGATTTCTCAAGCTATTTCACTAATTAAAAATTGATTTTTGGCTTTGTGTGGATTAAAGTTGCTACATACAAAGTTGTAGGTTTTATGTTTCCACACTGAAAGCCCATTTGCCATACCGCTTCTACAAGAACTGAGCTGGGAATAGTGGTAAATCTAATTCTGCTTTAAAAAACCCCCAGAAAATACTGCCAACAATTGTGTACAACAACTATGTACACAAATGTGTTGGACCTGCAGGAATTTCACTGACTTTAGTATATAACTCTTACTAAAACTGCCAGAATCACTGTTAGCTACATTTTTTTGGGGAGGCAAAATCCAACTTCTGACTATATACCTTCTGTTGTTCTTTTTCTGGCTAAAATTCTAGGACTTATTAAGTTCATTTTGGGCTGCCAGTTTTTCCATGATGATTTAGATTAGTTCTTCCTAGTGGGAAGCAATAAAAATCTTCTGGTTTTAACTGTTTGTTCCTCCTCACATGGAAAAACATTCTAGTTGTCAACAGACTACTTTACAGAAACAGTGATGTAGGATGTCTCTCCCAGCATCTGTTCAGCAGCATTTGGAGTCTGAGCAGATTCATTTGATTCTGAGCTGCTCCAGTAAAAATTTCTAAATGAAGAACTTCTTTTTCATGACCTATTTCCAGTTTGTACAACACATTGAAGTTCATAGCTGAATTGAAAGGAAGGTCTATCAGGAGCATAAACTTACATTACTGTTTTACTATTGGACAATTCTAGTTATTTCTTTAGTAGACTCTCAGGAATAATTTTTTTTTTAAATTTTTCCTTTTTTTTTCCAGGCAAGTGCAGGCTGGCAAGTATACAAGAAGCCTACGAATCTGCAGTGGGTGTGAAGCATGGTGAGTGTATGACTTGAATGCTGCAAACCTAAGACTGCTTAAATGACGTTACATGAAGTTTTCCTACTAAGTTAAGTGGAAAATTCTCAGTTCAGCACCAACATTTAAACCTTCAATGTGTCTGCCATTTAACATCCTACTCTGTTTTTCCTCATTGTGACTTGCACTGCAGTGGGGAGAGTGTAAGTTGATCACAGGATGAGCTATCTAGTTGTAAGCTGTTAAGCAAAGGGATAGACTGTCTGGAGAAGCTCTGGACACCTAGTGGGATGTAAGAGGTTAGTCACATGTCTCAGAATGGTTCAGGTATTTTTGATCCTGTTTTAGGACAAGTATGTGGACTAGATGTCCCCTTCAAAGCACTGCCAAGGTTATTTTCTGATGGTTCTGGCTTAGCTGTGTTAATACCTTACAGTGAACACATCAGTATGGGCAAGGGCAATATAACAAAGAAGAAAACTTGAATTTAAGAGAATGCATAAACCATTACAATGTATTTCTTTGTGTCATTCAGAGGTAGAACATCTGTGTGTTTTTTAACTTTCCACTAATGTAGATATACACTGAGAGGTTGTATTTGCTCAGCATTGAATTGAAAAAACAAAACAATGGAAAAAGGTACTGTTGTCTCCTTATAAGACATAGGAATCTGATGCATAATGATATTTGGAGTTAATCCAGAATGTGAACCAGTATCGTTAACTCATTGACCACAAGGAACATTTGCTTAGCTGCTTGTCTCCAGTGTATCTATAAAATGTGTGTCCAGAAATGTGACAGAGTCAGCTTGTTGTTGTAGTGTTACAGCACATGTTGTGCTTTTAAGCTTTTAACATTGCTTTTAATGATCATGTGCTTACTAACTTGGTTTCTTAGCTTCAATAATTAAAGTAGAATATGCGGGTTAACTTTTATCACTTGTTTGTAGGAGAAAGCGGATGAGAAAGCTTCTCATTTTGCAATTTTTCCTAGGTAAGGGGACAGTATTTTTCATATTTCCTAGAGCAGACAGCCTTTTTTCTATGCTGCTGTTCAATAGGATGAACGAAGCTGAGATCAGCAAAAAAGGTTGTCGAACGACAGTAGACTATTAAAAAGGATTAAAAAAAGTAGCTAGCTAAACATTTTAATAGAGTAGATATTTTACTGCTGCAACATTCCTGTATAAGCAATTCTGTTGCTTAAAGTCCACAAACTTCTAATGCTCCTTTCATTATTTTTTGTAATTTCACATCATATTTAGTTACCTAGAATTTGGAAATCCCAGTGAATAAAATCTAGTTTGCTTTCACTTCTTAGTGGTGATTCTCCTGTGTGTCTTACCTTCCACTGACCTACATTCGAAGTGCAGCTCTGTGCTGAGAAGCTGCTACTGGCTGTTGAAAAGAATCATTTAAAATGGACCTGCTGCTCAGCATGCCCTCTTAGAGTGAAAAGTCAGCAAAAAAAAATACGTCTGCTTTTTCCTGTGCACAACTTGGAGGTGATAGTCTTTAAAGAAATAACACAAAATTTGCATTGAGTATTGTTCTAGGACTGGTTGTTGAGCTTCTGTAAGAACATGGAAGTGTTTATTGCAGAAAGTGTGATGGCAGTGGTTGCACAAACCCCAGTAAAGTGGGGCAGCAGGGTTTGTACCAGCAGAAAACCTCTCCTCAACTGTTTAAGATCTGCTTGGAGGCAAATCAGAGACACAGTCAATCCATCATACTGCATAAGCAGTGCTGGTGAGTAGCACTGGAACAGGGCCTGAAAGATATATCAGATTTTTTTAGCTTTCCCGCCTGGCTGACTTTTCTTTGAAGGAAGCTTATTTGAAAGTGGTATTTATATTTGTATTGACTGTCAAGGAACATTCTGGATTGAAACACCAGGCAACTGTGCAGCTAGAGACATCAGTTTCTTCTCTGATTTTCTCTGTGTTCTAGCCTCCTTGTAGGTAGAGAGTAACAGTATTTTTGGGATCAATTCTGACTCTGAGTTTTCTTTAACCATGATCAGGGTTAGAAGTAGAAATAGTGGTAGATGGGAAAGAGAATGGAATATCAAACTTTGGTGTACCTAATCAAGAATCATTACAGACAATTGGAGAGGGATTAAGGATAAGACAGTGAAGCTATGGAAATTGATTTATTTAATAGTAAAATGACATTCAATCCATTTTTCTGTAACTATGGTGAAGAAATGGTAATGATGCTGTGCTTTGTGGAAATAATTTTCTGAGAAGGATTTCAAAGAGAAAAAAGTTGGATAAACTTTGACAATATTTTGCAAGATTTGAGACTTGTTTAAAGTTTTTGAAGTTGGTGGGACCCCTAATTGAAACATGTTTTAATGGAGCACCATGGTAAGAAAAGACTGCCAGTACATCTTGGCAGGATGTGGAAAAAGCAGTGGGAATTTGCATGCTGCAGAGTAGATCAGGCTGTAAACTTGGAAGGGAAATAGAACAATGATATCTTTGAACCTAAGAAGGAGCTCTTAATTTATTTAAAAGAAGTTTGAAAAAAATTATGTATAAGGTTTCACAAATCACAAAAGAAAACTCTGTCTTAATCTGTGTCCAGGCTTTGGACAGACAACTGTGAGAAGTGAGAGAGGCGTACCGAAACCTGAAAGTAGGAATGGTACCTGGGGGAAGCAAAATGTATTTTGTGCAGCAGAGGAAAGTAAGTGAGAGAAATTTTCCATAGACCTTTCTATCTAGTGACTAAACTGTCACCTTGAACATAAATGAAACTTAGATGCTTCTAAATTTGCCCAGTCATGCAGAAAACAATGCACTGTAATGAAAGTTACGATAAAGGATGTACGACTCAATCACATTGAACACAGACTGGTATTTGTGTCTTAGCTTGTGCAGTGGGGGAACATGCTTACTAAACATGTCTGTGAGCTAGATAGGATTGCTTCAGGAAATGAAATTATGTATTCTAGGGCTGAAAATAAGCCAAAAAATATTTCATGCTATCACAGAATAACATTAACTCCTGTAGATAAAGTGTACAGAAAAAAGCCAAACTAAGTGGAAAAAATTGGAAATATTCTAGGACAGACCAGGTTCTCAGAAAGGAGGTAAATCAGCAACCCAAGAGAGCATTATCCATTGGGGGAACCAAATCACAGCAGTGTGAAGAGCTGAGCAAAACATCAGAGACTAAAACTGGTGAGGTACATCTCTTTATATGGATGTTGCTATCATTGACTGCCTGACAACTTTGACTTACATGTTGTTTTATCAAGACTCCCTCTTTCTATCAAAGAAGGGAATAATTAGAGCTAGTTAGAGCCTGACAGATGGAGATCCTTCCCTGCTTCTCATGTTTTCCCATTTCAAAAGTAATTTTGGTTTATGTACCCAATAAAAATATATAAAAATCATAGTCGCAAGATAATACTGAGTGTTTTTCTTGATTGCTTTCACCTCAGATACTGAAGAATGTAATTTGTAAGGCTGTTACAGTGCTAATTGGATGTGTTCTTTTCTCATCTGTATTCTCTCTTAAATATCAATGAAGTGCTTTTAAAATTTTTATCAAAGGTATCACAATGATACCAAATGTCACAACTTTTCTTCCATATTTTATTTTTTTCTGTTAAAAAAACCAAAACAACAACAAAAAATTGCTTCATCCACTAAATCAGTTTGGCTAAATCAGTTAACTGCTTCAACTGCTATAAACAAGATAGTTATAAGCAAATTATGAAGAGACAGATGTAAAATCTTTTCTCCTCTCTTCATTACTGTTAATTATTATGGCAGTTCTGTAGACAGGACCAGAAGGCTGTTTTGACCTCAGAGTAGTTTGGGCTGTGAGCTGGGCTACTCACGGGGCAAATATCAGGCTAATTTCTAGGAGAGAAATTTGAAGCTGTGTAGTTTAGGATACTTTAAACATTTCAAAATTTTCACTTTAGGATGAAATTTATCCTGGCCCTTGAGGAAAAGCCAAGGGATCTTGAATTTTATACCACTGTTTCCTTGATCCTCTGACATGACTATGTAGTAAATTAGTTCTGAGTCAGGCTCACCAAATGCTTTCTGTACAGTGATAGTATACATAAGTGCTAAACCTCACAATTGCAGATACAGGCAATTCAGCAGAATTTTCACCTTCTATTTGATTGCTTTTCTGTGCCAAAATTTCAGATTCTGGTGAAAAGCATCCAATGATTATCTTTTTTCCCCCCCAAATCATCTACATAGAGACACGTTTAAAATCTGCATGGATATTTAAAATCTAAAACTTTTCATATCTTTAACGTTATCTCTTCAGGCTTTTTTGTTTGTTTGTTTGTTTGTTTTAAACAGAGTCCTAGTCTGGCACTTTCCATCTTGTTATGGTAGCACAGTATGAAAAACACGTTTTCTCACAAATTCTGAACTAATATAAATTGATTTTGTAGAGGAGGCATTTTTAGTCTGCTAAACTGCATAGCATGTATTTACACATTGAAAGCTGTACCTTAAGCACACATTACTACACTTCATTTGAAAAAATTGTACATGAGTTTTGTTGTTTTGAAAAGGCATTGTTGTATTCACAGAGAAGTCTATGAAGTAACATTAATGGCATGTTCCACTGTTGAGTGGAGGAAATGTATTAACAGACTGATTTAAAGAGTAGAAAGCTCAAGGAATTAATTTAATTTTTTTGATCCTCTGGATGCGTGGTCTTGTTGTCCAGCCATAGATGTAACAGAATGCCTTTCTCCAGGGAAAAGGAATACAAAATAATTGTTCACACACTTTAGGATAGCAGGTATGACAGATAGTGGAGCATGTCCTTACCTGCAATGGTCCTGTCAGATCATTTCATCACATGTCTAATTCAGAGACCTGCAAAATTAGAAATGACCAAGTAATTGTCATAAAAATCTGAATCTTGTAAGTACACATTAGATATAGGATTCAGTTCAAGCTGAAAATAAAAATTGAATTTCATCTTCTAAGAACTGTTTGAAAGGATGTTTTGAGAAAAGTGTTATGCAAATATGATTGAAGTTGGTAATTAAATATAAATGCTTTTCTTTGGGGAAACTGAAATAGAGTAGAAATCATAATGCCAAAGACTGTCCCCCTCCAACCTTTCCCAAAAGTTAATACCCATCATTATTCTGAGATCCCAAGTGCTGGTATTTTTGGCTTTCCTGGAGATTAGTTGATTTAATTATATTTAATTTATTGATTGAAATCAATTTAGTTGATTTAATTGTATTTAATTACAGTACTCAGTTTCTTGTTCAGATTATTTTTGATTTATTAACAATTGTTGAAAATATTTGTCATACCCAAGATAAAATTCTGTCCACAGGGATGAGTGGCAGTATTGACATGGACTTGAAACAAATTGATTTCTTATCTACTAGACCCTCTTGTAAGCAGTAATTATATTGTATTAAAACAAGAACTCAGTGAGCCAAATTTTCAGTGAAAAGGATGAAATACTTGTTAAGTCAGTTCTTTGCTTTTTAATATGTTAACAGCACAGCAGACTAAAATAATATTAAGTTGCTCAGTTAAGGATTCAGAAGCCAAGAAATGGCAAATCTTAATCTTGTGGATGTGCAATATAACAGTTCCAAATTAGACCAATTTATACTATCTCAGACCATTCCATTTGATGTTTAGTTGGCTAATTTATAATCAGATACTTTTTTCAAGGCTTTGTTCTTTGTATAATTCAAAATCAATGCTTACATATAAAAATAATCGTTGTAATATATAGAATCCAAAAAAGGTAAAAAGACAAATCTTTCTTACGAGGAAAAATGTACCTTATCTCTAGAGATCTTTTGTAAACCCCCTGAAAATCAATCTTTTTATTTCCCAAATACTTTATCTTGATGCTACATATGCACTATGTTTTTTAGATTGTTACATCTTGTTTAGAAAATGAACCTATGATTAAAGAAAATGGTTGTAATTAAATTATGAAGATTGACATGATGCATGGAAAGTGGATTTGTACAGATAGTTTTCTCTCGATTCTGACAGTCCTGTACCAGTGATTTTTTGTGATCTCCAGGATCTTTAAGGGAGGTGAGGGTAAAGGGGGGAATAATGACTTTACTAACAAAGTGTAATTTTATGGTACCAGACTTCCATCAAGTGATATCTAACACTCCTGAAGTGTGTGTCCCCTCTCCTCACAACCCCCTTCAAAGCAGAACTAAGTAGGAGAGATTGGCACTAATGGTCATATTAGAGTAAATTGCATTGGGCTGTAGAAAGGAGGAATGTCATGAAGTGAAAAACACACTGATTCTATTACATTTTGACCATAATCACATTAATTTTGACCTCACTGTAATAATGGCAAGGGGTAAATATACTCTGTATGCAATGGAAGACTGCTTTTCCCAGATGTTACTGCATTGTTGCTGTCTCTTTGGTGCTTGAAATTCTAGTTTATTTGAGGGTTTTCTTTGAAGTGGTCTAAAACAGAGCCAGAGCTCAGGTTTTCTCACTGTATGTTTTTAAGATTTAAAAATACATCTGATTTGAAGCCACAGACACCCTTGTTTGGAAGAAGAATCACACTGATGCTTTCTGTATGTTCATACCTGTGATTAAAAGCTTTTCACACATGCATCCATCTCCTTTAGCTGTTCTGCTGTCTCTATCTGAGAATAACAGTGCTAGCAAAGTGACGAAAGGCTAGGTTGTACTCCTAAGGGAAGTAATTACAGCAACACGGAGCAGAAGGTAAAATTATCATTTGTTTGCTATTTTATAATGCAGTACCAAATATTTATCACAGTATTAGTAAAAAAACCCATAAACTTTATGTAGATTTTAGAATATAACAGTAAATGAACTAGTACTGCAATGAAAAGCTAGGTTTTCATGAGACCCAAAAGAGATATGTTCTAAACAATGGCTTAGTCACAGGACAAAATACTCAAGATGTAGTATTCTGCTGTCTAGTTTTACACAAAAAAATGGCTAGTTTTATCCATGGGTCTTCTTGCAGGTTTGGGTAGACTGTTCTTGGGCTGTGTCAGATCTCACTGTACCAGAAAGTAGATGTCAGACATATGTCAAAGGAAGGCAGTGGTTTTAGGAAGAATGTATCTGGATGGCCTCAGAATCTGTATATTTACCCCAAGAGTCAATGTAAAGGAATATTTTGTTAATCTGCAGTTATTTGGGATAGTCTGGACCATGGCAGTAATAAGTTTTCTTGTTACTCTTTCACTCTGTATGCACTTGACAAGAGATTGCTATGGTTTTGCACCTTTTCCTTATTTGCTCTACCACTCTTCATGTAGTATGCCCTGTGCTTAACACAGATAGTTACATATATTTTCGGTGCATAAATGACTTATTTCAAACAGCATGCTGGTGAGTTCTTGCAACTTAATGCATAGAGTGATTATTCTACCTTGAAGAGGTACAGCCAAGGAAAAGACAGACCTTGATCAAATCGCGTTTTGTTCATATATGTCAAACTAAATGTTTGTTCATCGCAGGGCAAGCAGCAGGGCAGGTTGATCAGGATGTAATCTGGGCCATTTGCATTGCTCAGGCAATGTGCAGGCTTTGTGTCCAAGTGGCACAGGGGGTGCAGCACAAGGCTCTGCTGCCCGTGTGATGAAGCAGCGCCGACCCCGGGTAGAACAGAATAAGCATGATGAGCTCTCTGACTTGAGATATGACCTGATGGATGCTGTGTTGGATTTGTTCTCCTGTTCTACGTTCCTCTGAAATTTTATCTGTCTGACTAATAAAATGTTGAGGTGTAACATAGAAGATCTTCAATGTGATTTCAGTGCAGAGACTTTAAAAGCTTCAAGCTGGGTTTCCTCTACCATGTTCTAGAGATACTTGTTGCAGCTCTGTGGATAATACATATGGGTTTTAGGTTGAGGTAAGGAGGATAAAAAAAGGAATAAATTAGAATAAAGATGAGGTTCATATGCAACATTTGGATCCATATATTGAAGTATGTTCTTAATTGATAAATGCATGCTTGATGAAATCTTTGGTAAACATTCCTGTCAGCTATTAATGAGTCATGCTCATACACTGAAACTAAAAACGGGAGAATAATGCTCAACTCTTTAGACCATTAATGACTTGATTGATGCATTGATTGAATTTGGTGTATTATGCTAATAGAGATCAGAAAATGTCTACGAATAGGTTTTGCATTGATTACACAGCACCGTCATATCTATTTCATCAAATGTAATTACATTCTGTGCTTTTTTAATCTGCTTCTTATATTTAAGAATCTGCTTTCAGTAATATTTGGAATAAAAAATATTTAGCATTGCTTATCTGTAACACATTTCAAAGTACCTTCACCTTATATTTAATCAGGGTGCATGTATCCAGTAAGAAAAAAAAATCTTGATTTTCAGATCCCTGGGTTTAAGCACTTGTCTTATAAATTTGAATTGAAATATTTTGAGCCACAAAACATTTTTCAAGTATGTTTTCTGGAAGATATCTTTTGAATAACATTATCAATACAATTAGTACATTTTAGGATGGATAGAGCAAGTGCTGCAAGTAGTAGTAGATTCCAGC
Source organism: Empidonax traillii (assembly GCF_003031625.1). Taxonomy (NCBI): domain Eukaryota; kingdom Metazoa; phylum Chordata; class Aves; order Passeriformes; family Tyrannidae; genus Empidonax; species Empidonax traillii. Next base: position 264,688 of record NW_020955854.1, read on the forward strand.
TTGTACTCCCAGGTGGGGGCAGCATTGCTTTAGAAAGAAAATCAAGTGCCAGGCAGTCCTGGACTGTTCACTGAGGAAGTAGATAAACTCCCAAATCAGACTAACAAATCTGTGGGTTAATAGGATATTACTCAGGTCAGTGTACCCCGTAATAACTGCTGTTGGTCCATTTGTCTATCTTTAACCATTAAAATTATTTTAACCAAGGTTCATCAAAGAGGAACATTTCATAAGGAAAAAAAATTCAGAAAAGCTAAGAAAGCCAACCATGCTTCTTTCTTCTTTAGCCTTGGTGGATAATTTCTCCTTAAAACTATGCAGCTATTGTTAATCCTGTCAGGAAAATAATTCTTGGCACTGCAACTTAAAATATTCTTCTTATGTCACCCAGAATTTCTTATTGCTAGTATTTGGTTTTGTAAAGAATTGCAATAAACAAGTCTGGTGATGTAGAGATGGAAGGTGACATAGTTTACTGCCAAGAGCAAGAAAAAGCATCATCCTCTGGGTTTAGTCTCTAGTGTATTTTTGGGTTTTCCATAGCAAGAGAGGAATTCCTTCTCCTACAGTCAGGCGGGTGTTTATGCACACTCACTTACCTCCGCTCTCTCAGAGGACCACTGGAGCAGATGAAAAAACATCTTCATTAATTCTGGAAAATGGGGAATCCCTTGAGCAAATGGAAGTTTGCTCAAGAAAGGAAAAAATAAAAAAAGGCAGTTAAGTTATATTTAGAGTCTGTTATAGGTACAGCTTAGACCAATTTACAATTCTGGCACTTACTTGCTTTGGAACTAGATCATCATATTTCTTCAGTTTAGTTGCCTTGTCAGTCTTTCCATAGTATAAAGATAAAAGATGCACAAAAACTATTGAATTTCTAAAGGCAATCTGAGGAAATTTTTGTTGCAGCTTGTTTTTCTTTGGCTAGAGCAAAGGATACAGTGAGAGGAGACATCCCATGGCTGCTCCTGCAGAACTGCCAGAGGAATTATTCTTGAAACCTGCTGCCAATTGCTTGTTCTTTTTTAACTGGAACAATCCGTTCCTCATTCAGTCTGAAAACAGAGGTGTGGCAATTGGAAGATTTGCATCTTTCTTTGTATTACCAAGAATGGTGATCAAAGGCTTGCAAGAATAATTGGTGACACTTGCTATAGAAAATTTCTTCTTTCAAACAGTTTAACTGTCAGCTATAAAATTCCCTTCTGGGAAAAAGCAAGCTGGAGGAATATACCTGTAAAACTTTGCATTTGTGTGCATAAAGTTTCTGTGAAATTGTACATAACCCTGGGTATATTTTAATATGTACATATTAAATATATATATAATATGTATATTTAGTATATACACTGGATGTACAAAAACCTGCAGAAGTGGGTTATAATATGGATGGCACTGTGATTATGACCAGTAGGAAAATGACACATTTCTCCTCAAACAGACATGCCTGCATTCATAATATGTGTCATCATATTTTTATGTGAATAGTATCACCAAAGTGGTTGTGGCAATGGCTTTTGGGTTTGTTATGGGCAGAGACGTGGTCAACAGAGCAAACACCCTACTCTTTCCCCTCCAATTTTAGCATCAATTAATTATAAATTGAACACTATCTGAGAAAACTCTTGTGCTGCGTGTTATTTGCCCCAAGTATTCAGGTTCAGAAATGCATGGTTCAGAAATCATGTGCTCTGGGACAGCACAGGCAATGAAAACCACTGTTTCTGGTATGGCAGAGGGGACTGAGGTCTAGGTAAGGCTGAATAAGGCTGAAATCTTTCTGGATGACTGAACAAATGAACTGTTGGAGACACAGGATTGCGGTAGCAGGTGTAAAATTACATTATCTTCCACCTTTGTGTAAGAATGGCAAGAAAAGTAATTTTGAGTTGCAATTAGGAGGAAACTAAATTCAAATACTTCCTAGGGAGAGAAAAGCTGGAGGCAAGGTGTGTAGGGAGCATGTTCGTTTTGCTTATTTCATATCTGGGTCTGCACTGCAGAGAGAGGTGTAATTACAGAATGCAAAAGTATACCTGAGTAGTCTTTAGCCAACTCAGCTGAACTGATGCCTTAAAGCCATGGTAATATCAACTTCAGAAAGGGAGGGAGCATTCAAAGAGGTTAGTGAAATCCTTTTTACTGAAAATAAGTTCTAAAACTATGAGAAAGGAGTATTAAAAATGCAGACTAATATTCTTTAAAGTAATACAACTGACAGGAAATTCAAGAGCCACCTCCCTAGATGGATGTTTTGTGCACATATTATTCCTAATATGGCTTAATAATTGCACTATTCATGTGGTCTTGTTCTCAAATTCTCAGAAATTACTTATATAGTAAAAAAAAAAAAAGTGATAGCATTTCTTCTTTTACCTGATTATGGTAAATAGGCTGAGTTTGATAGATCAATTTATACACCTAGTACTTTTTCGGATTTTTTTTAAGGACATCAAACAAACACCAACTCTCCTTTATTTTGCATTGGCTTCAGGAATTTTATGTATAAAAAAAAATTGGCCACAAAAATTTCAAGAGATTTTTTGGGTATGCAGACCTGTAAAAAATGGAGGACCTGGCAGAGCACTAAATATTACAGTGCACAAGAACAGAATTTTCTTGCTCTCTTCCCTTTTTGTGGTAGATTCTTGTAATTGGAACAAGTGAGCTATTAAACAGACTTGGCTGTTTTGATTACTCAAAATATTCCTAATATTTTATGCATGCAGGTGGATTGCAAATGTATCATGACTAATTTATTTCTCAATTAATGTTATTCCATTAACTAAAATATTTGTCTACTTGGACATGCTTTAGATGGTAAACCAACTCTGGTTCTGCGTAGATGCATTTCAATTTCTGCATTGAATTACAATTTGCGGAATAAAGAGACGTTGTCCAATTTATCCCTGTGAAGCTCCATTGACATTGGCCATATCTGACTGTTGGAGTCCACTAGGTTTTACTGCGTGATTGACTGTAGTGATCAGTGATCAAACTCTAACGTTACGTTGTTCATGATTTCAGGCTGTGAATTTACATCCGCCAATGTGCGTAGCAGATAAACGGAAAATCAGATCTTATTTTCTAAAAGGAAATTTGTGCAGAATGGAATTTTTAAATCGTGTTTGCTGCATTTTGTGCTTAAGGAAACTTCTCTTTACTTTTGTTTTTCAGAAAGTCTGTAATACCAAAGTGTACCATATTGTTCAATTAAGCCCAAGACAGGTTATGAGGAGATCTATATTCAAGGAAGATATGACTACCTTAATGTCTTTAATTTATTACATGTTTAGTGGTAGTCCTGTAAACAACTCTTGTATGGGAATAGCAGAAGAGGGTTAGCTTCTGTTATACCGCCTTTTGCACTCTTATATAACAGGTCAGAGGTATGGGAGATGGGCATTATGTTGCATTTAGGCCTATTATTTCATCTTTAAGAAAGAAGTGTAGCTCATGTCTTTATTGTTGTATCTTCTTTCGGTGAGCCTGATATGTGCAATGCTCTACTTTATACCTTAGATGTTGAATTTTCGTCTTACTGATTATCTTTCTTGTGATGAAAACAAATATTTCTTCTCTATAAATTAGAAATCTGATAAATTTTAAGAAGCTCTTAAGAGCTTTATGCTGTGTTTTGGTTTTTACCCTTACTTGGCACTTGTCCTTTCTTTTACCCTCTTAAATTGCAGGAATAAGCCCAGTGACTCTTGCAAGTGAAGGGTGTTGTCGGTGCAGAACAGAGTCGTCCTGATAATGGTGTGTGTGACTGATCAGAGAAACATGGTTAGTGTGAATATAGGGATGAGAGTGTCAAAGATTTCCTTCTTTTCAGAATGTATTTGCTGGTGTATCATGTTCTTTGGTTGTCTTTTCTGACCCATTGCCTGAGTCTTATTTGATGTCTTTTGTAATCATTAATGGAAAGTCACAAATGACTTTGCTTACTGGATGGATGATCTAGAAGAAAGAAGCCTGTATTTCCATGCTTACGGTGTTTAAAATTATTTGACCCAAGTTTGCTACATAAGGGTAAGGGACAAGCAGAAAGAGCAGCTTAAGAAACCCCAAACCAATACCCCAGTGTTTCTTAAAATTTGCTAGGTCTTGTGCAACAAGTTTCGCACACACAAACTCTTTGGAGTTTTTATGTATGCAAAGTGTACACACAGGTGCACTGGAAAGTTGAAGGAGGCCCTGATTCCTGCCTAAGTGTCCCTGTTCATTCTAACTCATATTTAGAACAAATTGTGGTTTTGGGTGTAGCAATGGGACTGATGAAGCTTTTTGGAGAACCAGGCGAAAGTCTGAAGCTGTGGGCTCCAGGGAGCTCATGTAGCACAGCATGCCTGCTCTGCTGTAGCAATAGGTCCTTAAAAAAATAAAAAAAAGGCTTTCCTGGGTAGTTTTCCTCCCATAAACAGAAATAATGGATTGTGACTTGTCTGATAGTTCTCAAGGGCTCCAAAGTCCTATTACAACCTGTTGGTTAAAAAGAAATATGCGTCATATAGCAATATCACTAAGAAAGGTCTGCCGTTGTGAAAATGTAAATGTAATCCTGAGTTGTTTTATATATTATACAGTACTGGAAATTCAGTATGTCATCGATCATTTGCAATTGATGTAATATTGTGTTGCTACTCAGTGCAGCTAGGGGCAGCTAGTGTTCCTTAGATATGCTTTGTGTGAGTAAAGTAGATGATTTTAACAGAATCTGCTGGATGAAGGAAGAAGCCTCTAGGAAAACAATTGCCAGTTGTTAGATAAAAGAATTATAGTAACAATGTTATCCATAAACTTGGTGTCTGGCTAATTATTCATAATGTTACACTCAAAGAGGAAAATGGAAGTGGAGATAAAGCAAGTTAGTACAGTAAATGTTAGGAATTACTGGAGGAAATGTTCTATTTCCAGCTTTCCATCTTTGCTCTAGACTTCCGATGTGCTGAAGTCTTGCTACTGCTCCACAGAGTTGGGCTGTATAAATGAGGCTGTTAGGTTTTTTTACCTGCAGATGGATGTCCAAGTCCTTCATGCACGTTCATCAAAAAAATAAAATCGGATCTTAAAATGGATCTTTATGCCACCACAAAAACAAATGCATTAATAATGTAAACAATAGAAGACTGGATAGGGGGTCTTGTTCTGGAGAAATGGCAGAAATGATACAAAAATTCAATCTTTCCTTGACAAACATGTCTGAAAGCAGACTGTTGTGCCTGAGTTTTACAGGGTGCTGAGAACCTGATGTAATGTTTTATGTTGGATGTGCTACAATATCCACAGCCTTAGGGCTGAACTGAAGAATGAATGTCAACTCTGATTACATTTTTCTCGCTTCTGACAATTTGTACCAGAGTTAACCTCTCTTGGAGTCTACTTCTGCATTTGCTTTTTAGGTTAATATGCACAAAGTGGATGTAGTGTATGCCTAAACTTTACTTTTATGAATGTTAGTTAAATTTTCCATGCTGTCACAATCAGAGTCCAAACCATTTTTTGTTAGAAAACGTAAATAATTGATACTCTATGAGTAGAGAAATCACATTCAGGACCAAATAAGCTGCCATCCCACTGAAGTGTCAAATGTAACTTATTTGTGCAAAAACTTAGAATTTGATCACGATTCTAAGTTGATCAAACTTATAGCCTGTTATATTACCTATATATTTCTCTTTGCTAAGAGGCAGTTACTGAAGATGATATGAAAATGCTAATGTGAATTTGACATAGGCTTTTTTCAATCTTCTCACCATTCTGCTCATGTGTTTTACAGTCAATATTACTGCAGCTACTTCTCATTGATTGCAGGTGTCTTAAAGGAAAACAAAATTCTGAGGGAACTCCCCCTTGGGACACAGTCTACTAAATCAGAGCCTGAAGAAATTAGAAATGGAGAGGGAAAATAGAAAAAAACCTCCAGTGTAGGTGAAGCCTGGATAATTGCAGTGTACATGAGCGAGCAAGTACTTACAGACTTGGTTACTGACTGTGTCACAAAAGGACAAATAGCAGCTTAATGGCCCAATTTTCAGAAACAGGAGCTCTTTACTGAGTGCACACAGTTGTGTAAGCTAAACTAGTTACACAGGCAGACTTCTGCTTGCACATAGCCACTGAGATACTTACACTAATACTGAAAAGGCACTCATCATCTCAAAAGAGATCTACGGTGTGATTTCAAGGAAATGAAATGGAAAAATTGCTTGATCACAACAAATTAAATTTTGATTTTTATATAAAGTTTGCCTTGAAGCAGCAAATTATGACAATAGCACTTTTGCCTTTTTCTTGCTTATCTTAATTCTAGAAATAAGAGGTATCTGAACATATAAAATTGTATCTCAGATGTTTTAAGTTCTTTTGTATACAAGAGAAATTGTATTGCAGTGAAAGTCTATTGCCATAAAGGTTACCTTTAGTAATGGGGTTGAGAACAAGTGTGGTACACATTTGTCTTTCCATCTGAATGAACTTCTCTTGTAATTTTGTGTAGACCTATTTTTTTGGGGAGCTATTGACATGAATGGAAGATAAAGATGTTAAAACTAGTGACTAGATATTAAAACTATATGACTCTAGAAATTAGTGGAGTAAGTAACATAAACACTGTAAAATATTTACAATTGCTTCTGCATGCTAGGTACTTTCAAACTTTGTGATTGCTGTTTTGAGGATAAAACATATGCAGGTATTCTTCCCAAGAAGACCAAGGCAGTGGAAGGGTTAAAAAAATGCTTATATCAGATGCAAGGACCACTTAAGGGTGCTGCATGCACCAGGCCCCCAGGGGAAAAGGCAATGCCCCGCCTTCTCCAAGACTTTTTGTATCTTCTCTCTCTCTTCCCCTACCCTCCCTGGCTCGAGGAGGCCAGGTACATCTGCAACCACGTTATCTCTCTTCGTACCAGGGAGGTAAGATAGCTTGCTCACAGCTTCTCCCTGCGACTTTCGCTGAAATGCAGAAGGAAAAAGAATAATCTAACCTGTTTGAGAAGGCTTTTTCCTCAGCCTTCCTGAGGAAAATCGAGTTCCAGCTTTCTGTCTCAAATTGTACCTATCCCTACACTGTTCAGTGTGCAACACAAGTCTGAGTTACAGTCCACTTAATGATGCTAGAATATGGTATGTGAATGTTTGGGCTAAACTACGTGCTTACACTTGGAGTTCCTGCCAGCAGAACTGACTGACCGTGTTTCAAGGAAGTTACTGACCCTCCACAGCAGCTTTACCTTAACATTAAAACGAAGCTGTCTATTGTAATGCCCTGGTGATGGTTTTCACAAGCCAGTTTGGGGATGTAGGACGTCATGCAGTCCAAACTCAGTGTTGTGGAAGGGACGGTTCTTGGCAGGGAGCAATGGGGTAGCCAACATCAATAGCTTGCTCAGAGCAGGTCCATGTGCTCATTGGTGGAGCTCTGGGACCTTTAGACTTTCTACCAAACCTAATACTAACAATTGCTGAGCCACATATAAGCTATACAACAACAATTACCCACAAGGAAAGTTTCTCTACAGTGGAGTTATCTTGAGAAATTTTTCAATTTGGCAATGTTTGGGGCTTCTGTTGTGTTCAGCCTGAGGGGAGGGCAATCAAAGGAAGTGTAGGCTGTAGCAAGAGCTTGGCTGTGTCTGGGCAGTGACTGCAAGGTTTATTGGGTAAGGCTAAGCCACTGCTTACAGTGCAGAGAAAGCTTTGGGTCTTGATATTAGTAGGGCTGAACAGAAGCTGTCAAATAGTGTAATGCCATTCTCTTCAAAGTAGTAATTTTTGAGAGAAAGTAGTAAAGAGAAACCAAGGAAGTCAAACACAGTTTATGCTCTAGAAGAAAAAGGGTTGATTTTTATCTCCTGCTCCCCCGTAAACATGTTGAATTTTACTGGATTTGCTTTAAGTCAGGTTCATAAAACATTCACTCTAGATACTGTATAGAAAAATGTGTGTGCATTCAAAAGTCTTTCTGATATGCACTTTCTCTTCCTTCTTGCTTTTGTCTGTGCTTATGATTTTGTAAGGTTCTGAATGTAATGTTCTTGGTTCAGTTGGGATTTCTGGAGTTTCTTTGTCTTTTATGTTTTGGCCATGTGATCTCAGCTGGAGCCTGAGATGTGGCTGTGACTGACAGCATCCCTTAAGCAAGGGACAGTGAGTGAGAAAAAACTGATGAACTTCATATTATTCTATGATAATTAAAGCTGTGATCTAATTAACCTTCATTGCTATCACGTGGTTCTTCAGAGAAAACAATTTGTAAGTAGAATTCCATTGCTTAATCAAAATTGCAAGGAAGTGGATAATTATGGACCAGAACTTGGATGGTTTTCAACATTATGCTGTATGCCATCATCTTCATTACCTCTAGCATTAATGTTTTTATGCATTTGTCATCCTAAATTTACACTGGAATTACAAATTCACTCTGGAGATACAAAGCCATTTAAGTCCTTTGAAATTTGCTTTGCTTAGTAATAGAGG